>NW_011499912.1:525881-529027 GCF_000495115.2 Populus euphratica | reverse complement strand
ATTTATAAATAAATAAATAAATATCTCGGTTCCCAATTCAACCCCTGAAATTCCTCGAATTTCCTCGACCCCTTAAAATACTGGGCTTCTCTTTGCTTTCTATATCCACCATCACCATCACACATAACCATAACCATCACCATTTCTTTCTTTTCTCTTGCTTAAAGAAAAAGAAAGAAATGCTGCGTAGAATGGTGATGTTGAACAAGAAAAAGAAAACTGGGACCGTTCCAGTTTACTTAAATGTTTATGATTTGACGACGATTAATGGTTACGCTTACTGGGTTGGTCTCGGGATCTACCATTCCGGTGTACAAGGTCAGTGATAGCTTATAAAGTTTTGATCTTTTTTATGCTTACTTGGGTTCTCTTGTTTTTCGATTCTAACGATGTTTTTTTGTAAGAAAAATGACGTGGTTTCTTTTGTTTCTTTTAAGGTTTTGTTTTTCACTGTTTAGATCCAAGGAAAAGCGTGTTTATGTTTTAGAGTAGTTTGGTTTCTGAGAAAATGAAACGGAAGGAAAAAGATAGGAAAACAATGCCATTTATGGGATTAATTTATGATAAATCTTTTGTTTTTCTTGTTTTCCGTATTTATTTATCCGAGGAGTGAGGAAAGTGTTTTTTTTTTTTCTTTTTGATGCGGTGAAATGCCACTCCGTTAACTATAGAAAATGAAATCATGGAGGCTTGAAAGGAAAGTTTATTGATTTGTTTATTTTACAGTGATCTCATGTTAGTCAAATAAGTAAAACTTAGTCTGGTTTGTTGAGATTTGGTGGGAGGAAAAAATGAATTTGGGCCAGCCATTGTCTATCAAGAGTGTTTTTTAATTAGTTGTGACATGAACTAAATTGAATCTTTTGCTTTTCGCTGTGATAACGTAGTTCACGGTGTGGAATATGGTTTTGGAGCACATGATCATCCGACAACGGGGATTTTTGAGGTTGAGCCGAAGCAATGCCCGGGATTTATGTTTAGGAAATCAATATTGATTGGAAGAACTGATTTGGGTCCTAAAGAAGTTCGGGTGTTCATGGAGAAATTAGCTCAGGAGTTTCCTGGGAATACTTACCATCTTATCACTAAGAACTGCAATCACTTCTGTAATGATGTGTGCCTCAAGTTGACTGGGAAAAAAATTCCACGATGGGTTAATCGTCTTGCTCGTATTGGTAAGAGGCCCCTTTAAACTGGTTTATGCTATCAGTCTTGTGTCTGCTTTCAGATTGTTTTATGCTTGCAAAGACAGGAAAAAAGTGTGGTGATCATGCAAACGCAATTTGCACATTATCATGAATTCCACCATCTTTTTTCTGGTTTTTGCATTTCCACACATCTAGTTTTATAACCTGGTTATGTTTCCGATTTTATCATTAGTAAATTCATATTAAAAGAATTACAAGCCATGAAGTGTTCTACTTCGATTCTGTCATTGTTTATAATTACCTTTCCAGTCATTCTCACCCTGAAAATGCCAGATCTTTGAGTTAGCCATGATGTTGAAGATGTTGGTCTTATCCGTGTCGCAATTTAGCTAGGTTTCTATTTAGCCATTCCAACATGAAGTCTGGTTTTCTTTATTCTTTTTCACCATTTTTTATTGGAGGATATCAAAACTTATTATTTCGCTTTTAAAAATTTCTTTACGAGAATTTAGATATTTTCATGGCATGAAGATTTTCAGTAGATGATTCCCGCAGAGGTATTTTAGTGGTTACAAAGGGAAATGGATAGCCAACAGTTAAGGTTGCAAAATATCAAATTCTATTGGCGTGCATAATCCCAACGCGTGCCTTCAGAAGCCATATGCAATTAGATTATTATCAACCTCACCTTTTCTTACCCGGCAAACCAGGCATAAATTTAACGTTGGTGTTGCTTCTGAAAAACTTTCAGGTTTTCTTTGCAACTGTGTTCTTCCAGTAGAGTTGAATCAAACAAAAATCCGCCAAGTTAGATCCGATGATATTGTACAAGAGAAGAAGAAATTGAGAAGCCGTTCGACTAGGTTCACATCTTCTTCTAATCCGGTAACTTCCCATTCATTGACAGCTTGCCCTTCAAGTTCTGGAAGCAGAAGTGGTAGACAGAGGCGTTTTATTCCTCTGACTTCAAGATCTTTTGTTCATGATGACTCTACGTCCTTGTCATGGAGCTTGAAGGCTTAATGAATACATTACGTTTTGAAACATTTTAGAGTCTTAGACTTAAAAAAAAAAAATCAACTACAGATGGGCAAATGCAAAGCTTGTATTCTGCCCCATGTTACCTGGTTTTTGTGGTTTCTGAAACATCTGCTTCAAAGTTGTTGCAGAGTTTCTGTTTTCTGTAAAAATGATTACTGTTTTTAATGAATGCGAAGTCATGATTTCCTGTAAAAGCTAGTCACTGAAATTGTTCATGTTCTCTGTGAATGATGAAAGTCCAATGTCCTGTGTCATCTAGCAAGTGATGTCGATGTCGGGGGGCCTTGTTGCTATGTCATCATGGATAGGCCCGCATTAATAACCTACTTGTGGTTCCCCAAGAAAGCAATCTACTTTTGTTAGGTCAAAGAGATTTGGCCCTGTGATTATAATGATCGCTAACGGTTATCCAAGAAAGCAATCTGCTTTTGTTTGGTCAAATTAGTTGTGTGGTTCAGAGATAATAGTGACAGGAGTCCAACTAACGAAAATGTTATTAAAAGTCTACCGTAATTGATCAATACTAAAAGTATGTCTTTTGTAAGATCGCTGGATGTGCGTCTTGGGTCCCAATTCAGGACCACCTTAAACAATGAACTTGAACAATCAACTTTAGCTCCCAGTTTAGGCCATGGCCACATAACTTGGGCTCACAGGCCCTGTACAGTTTACAGACAATCTCAATGCATCTTGTTCCATCAGCCAAGTTCAGTTCTTTGTGCCTAATTAATGGGAGTTCGTAGATTCAAGCAACCGATCTCATTTATCATGCTTTTCTCCCGCATCGAAGAACCACATTATTTTGTGATTAATCGCACAGATACAGCTATCTTTCGTGCCCTGATATGCAAAATAATAGAGTGGGATTCCAACTTCAATGAAGAGACATGCTTCACGGTGCATCATTAATGAAAGTTTTGGCAGAAATAGATCACCTTCCCAGTCCCAATAAAAAAA
>NW_011499912.1:523889-525469 GCF_000495115.2 Populus euphratica | reverse complement strand
ATATATTCCATCCGTGATGAACTTGAACATAGTTTAATGTAATAATAAAAAAATATTTTATATAAAATATTGTTTATTTTATAATGTAATAGCATTAGTTAAACAACTAATATTTCAATTAAAAACTATCAATATTAATATATATCTTTTTTTAATTATTTTATAACCTCAATTTGAAAAGCATTTTTAACCAAAAATATTAAACTATTTTTTCTTTAACCTCAGTTTCAACCACAGTTTTAACCAAACATATATTTTTTTCAAACCAACCTCAGATAAAAGTATTTTTTATAAAATAATTTTTTTCACATCACAACCACAACAGTTACCATAATATCAAACACATTGCGTTTCAATGACATATACATTTTTGTTTGGTATTGTGGTAGTTGTTGTAATTGTAATTTTAAAAAAATTATTTTATAAAAGTAATTTTAGTTGAGGCTGGTTTGAAAAATATATGTTTGGTTAAAACTGTAGTTGAAATTGAAATTGAACAAAAAATAATTTAATATGTTTAGTTAAGAATGCTTTTCAAATTAAGGTTATAAAATAACTAAAAAAGACATATATTAATATCGATGATTTTTAATTGAAATATTATAAATTTAATTATTATTATTACATAATGAAATAAACAATACTTTATATAAAGTATTTTTTATTATTTCATTAAACTATGTGCAATTTCATCACGTACAAAATGTATCCGACAAGGACTACAATTTCTATGGTTTATTGAGTATGCATCAACATCAGGTAAAATATCATCAAGAACAAAATTATAATTGTGATCAAATTCTATAAATGTTACATTATCATACGATCTCCTTCTAATGTAGTGCCATTGAATCTTGTTACATATTAGTTTTTCGAATAAAATACAATATTTGAGATTTTTTTTTAGATTTTTTTATTTTACCGAGTAAAATCCAGTTTAATTTATTTAGATTTGGGCAGGACCTGGGCCGACACACAAAAAATGAAGAGTAGCTAAATATAGTAGAAGAAAAAGAAAAAGAAGAAGAAGGAAAAGAAGAAAGAGAAGGGAAACGGAAAGAGCAGGCTACCCTGCGTGATGGTGATGTATGGTTGGCAATGAAAATGGTAGAGTGCAGAGGAGCTGCTCTCCACCGTTCTTCAACGTGAACAATGAAAAGTGAATTAATTCATTATCTATTATTCACATTGTAGAATAATAAAGATAAAAAAGTGCAAAAGAAGAAGAAGAAGAGGAAGAGCCGACTATCCTGGGCGGCGGTGATATCTGGCTGACGGTGAAAATTACAGAGGCTAGTAGTGAATTAACAGTCCAATGCTCTTCACTATTCATTGTTCAATATTAACTTCCTTTTTCCTCTGTTTCTGATCTACTTTTTGCACACCTTTAGTTACTAGGTTGTAACACAGTTTACAACAAATCAGCTTGAAATTGCTTTAGCAAATCTTGTGGTTTAAATGCAAATTATAATGAATTTCACAAACTTTAAATTGTGTTTATATTGTAATCAAATATATATAAATAATGTTTTTTTTTTATCTAAACACAGCTATAATCACAATATCAAATACTAACATAT
>NW_011499912.1:469186-522492 GCF_000495115.2 Populus euphratica | reverse complement strand
AATCAAAATTCAAATGTAGTGCCTTTGACGCAAGATTTTGAAAAAAATTGAGTTAATTTTGAATGAAAAGGGAAAAATTAGCCCGAAATTCAATGAATCTTCTGTTTAAGACCAAAAAAAAACAATAAGAAGAAAGACAATTAGGGTTTGGCCATTAATTTTAATGTATTATTTAATTTTCAATTTCATTCCAAACCAATTCATTTTCTCAATTCCATCCCAATACTGTGCAACATTATAAGATACATTTGAATTTCTTACTGGAGTGGCAACATTGTTTAATATCAAATATATTCAATATATTCGAGTCCTTGGTTACTCATATGATAACCACTGGAGGCTTATATAGTCGTTAACTTCAGGACCCGTGGGATTAGTCATGGTGCGCGCAAGCTGGCCCGGACACCCACGTTAATCTAAAAAAAATATATTCAAAGTAACCTAAAAAATACACATTGTTGATCATGTTCTAGATTTGTTCTTTAAAAATTACTAGTTTAAATATTATAAATTTCTGAATTATTAAAAATTTATCTAGTTGCTAATCAGGATTTTAAGGAATTAATTAAAATACAAGTAAACTGGCTTAGACATCTATAATTATTAAAAATAAATATTCAGAGCACATAAATGAAAATGAGATTTTCAATACTTAGCTAAACCTAATAAATTAATCCAATGCTAATAAATTAATCCAATAACTTGGTAGAAAACTAACCCTCATTAATGAAAACATCTATTTTCTTAGAAGAAACTTGAGTTAACTTGCATCTAACCATCTAATCCATAATCTATTTTGACCATGGAGATGAAGTCTTAAAACTATGGTTTCCCTGTGTTTTTCTGGGCTGAGCACAACCTTGCCCTATACTTAAGTCCATCCCATTTGCTAATCTTCCCCGGTAGCAGCTAGCATGCAAAGGGTCGGTAAAGGGAGTTCAGAGACCCGCCATGGAGAAAAACAGAATGCATGAACTCAACTTTAGGCTCTTTAGTGTCAAACACAAGCAACAGATTGTTTTGACATGATGATGGTGTCCATCAGACAGCAGGTTAAAGCTCGCAAGACTCTATACTTTTTATTCCACGAGTCAACATGATATTTCTTAATACGCGTTAATGAAAAATATACATGTGGTTGCCAGTTAAGTACACCAGCTTTCTTCAAATCCTTAGAGACTACAGAGCAGCTCTATCTTCTCCGGCAGTGGGCATTGCCTTCGCTGTTCAAAATGCCACACGCCTTTGTCGGTATACATAAGAGAAAGATTCATTTAATCTCTTAATTATTTCGGCCTCCAAATAAGATAAATTTCAATCACAGTTATTAATAAGAATAACTTTACGGTACAATGTGGTTCACAAATTTGATAAATTTAACTTAAATAAATTATTTTTAATAAAAACAAAGTAGTGCCCATAAATTTTTAGTTAGCCCTCATGAACTTTCAAAAATTATATATAATTAAATTGGCATTTCAGTTGCGTATTTGTTTCTATATTTTAAAAATATTTTTAAAATAATTTAATTTTTTTAAAAAAAATTAATATATTTTTAATGTTTTTAAACCATTTTAATATACTAATTTTAAAAATAATTTTTTAAAAATAATCAAAACCATAAAATAAACAAAATTACCTCTCAACACTGCTAAACAAACTTACCTCCCAGGCAGTCGCATAATGTTGTGTAAGATATTGGATCCTACGCTGACAGAAAACCCTCTGTAAAAATCTTTGAAATGCTTAATTAGCATGGTAAATGGATTGGCTCTCCACTTAATCATCGTTTCAAATTTAAATTAAACAATTTATTAATGTATTAATTAATATACAAATTCAAATTCAAAATACTTAGTTATAACTCAACCTACAACTTATCTAATCTCAATACTTTGAAATAGATGGCTTAACATTAAAATTTAAAATTATTTTGTCAGCTCGCCTTTTTTAAAAAACCGGGGCCGGTACAAACACCGGTACTCCCCGGCGGCCGGTCAATGTTTAATTACAATGCTCCATAAATGAAACTGTAACATGGAGGGATCCAATACAGCGTCACCAAGAATTGAAGGTATAGATCGGCTGTAGAGGTCAAAGGTAGTGCTAATTTACAGGTTCCAAGAGAGGGGAAAGAACACAAAAAAAGAAAAAGGACCCTCTTCACATGCATCTTGTCTTGTTCTAAATGTGGTTGAAATCTAGGAAATTTCATCACACCTGCTGTTCCAATCAAAACCAAACAGGACAGACCAGACAATAAAATACAAGAGTACTGGACAGCAATCTAGAGAGACAATTTCCTTTTCAATTAAGGCTTCAACAGTACAAAGTTATACAAGAAAAATTGAATCTTTAATTGTATCAAACACCAGAATGCCAAACCCAACCGAGGCCAATTACAGTAATAGTTGTCCGAAAGCAGATTTAAGAGCACAAGAAGTTGAATCTTGTGTGAACACAGAAACAAAGCAGAGATTAATGTTAGATCTATCTGTATGTATGATATTGAACTAATTCTTTCACTGTGTATTTGCTAATATGTTCGTCAACAAATAATGGGGTTAGTCACAAACAGAAATTCAACTAAAATTACCAAAAACAGAAGAGAAATGGATCCAGTGATCATCAGCGAATCTTTCACTTCCTCCAAGCATAGACCAACAGAGAGAATCCAACAGGACCGCCACAAAGTTCACTTTCTTCAGTACTGCTAGCCCATTCCATTACTGAAGAACTGCAACCAGAAGATGCTGATGACATAGAAATTGACGAAGAAGATGAACTCCTTGCTGCTGTCCTCACCAAGCTCTTTCTCATCTTTCTCCACTCTACTGGACTCATCCCATGACTGGTATTACTACACGATGAGTTTTGCTGCCATAAAACAACATTATTGTTGTGATTTTTCTCGTTGATTTCTTGTTGTTGATGAGGACCACCATCAAAAGCTTCACTCTGTTCTTGTTTCCGTACCACCGCCTCTTCATCTCTGGGGTCTAAATTGCTTTCAAACCTGAACATAAACACCGCATGGTCATTGTTTATGTCATCAAAAAGCCAATTATAAACATCCCATGAGACTTGTATAGGGACCCCATCAACTTCAATCCTCTCATTTCCTCTAAATTTCCACTTCAATCTCTTTATCTGCAAAACCCTTTCGTTATCAACACTAAAACACAATCTTGCATCATTATTCACACTACAATCTATCGATATCACTCTGTTTCTGCCTCCAAATCTTGCCCTCGTAGTGTAAACTCTGTTGCCGAACACATGTTCTCTTCTCAAAACAAGAACTTGGGGTCTCTCTTGCTTCAAAGCTTTAGTCTTTGCAAAAGCTTCTTTGGTCAAATCACCGACAACAAGTACCATTTCTCGCTCAACCACCACGGCTATGTAGAACCGGGATTGGGGCTCAGGTCCTGACCCAAATCTTGCTCTAGAGAGGTCCCAAAAGATCTGGATCCTTGGGGTTGGAGTATCAGGCTCCTGGTTAATAACATGGAGTCTCTTGGATCCATGTCTTTTCCAGAAAAGGAAGGGTTTGATATTGAGATGGAAAGATATGGTAGAGAGACAAAGTGGGTTACATAGAGAAACAGGTGAGCAGTAGCTGGCGTTGTCGTCAATGGGGTGGAGGCGGAGGTGAAGAGAATGGCCTAACAAGGAACTTGACCAAGTAAGAGAGAAGAGGCCAAGGTCAGTTTGGTAGAGACAGGTGGTGAGGTTGGCGTTGCCTGAGACAGGTGGTGGTGTTGGTGGAGGAAGGTGGTGGATGTCGGTGTCGGTGGCGGTGGAAGGGCGGAAGCAAGAAGGAAAAGGGGAGGGCGATTGGTGGTGGGACATTTGTGTTTTCATGAGCTTGGGATTTGCGTGCAAGTCTCTTCACAATTTTGAGGCTTTCAAGGGTTTTGAAAATATGAAGGGATAATAAGAAGATAGAGGGATTTATATGACAAGAGGGACAATAAATTTGACCAAAAAATGTAAATAGACTTAAATTAATTCCAATTTAGAGGGAAGACTTTCTTTTCAAAGGGGAGGCAATAGGAAATGGGAGGGTAATTTGGTAGGTACAAATTATTTTTCATGCTTTTCCAAATACAGTTAAGATTACATGCATCTTTCACTTTGTAGTTATCATATGATTACATATAAATTTAGAGAATTTAATACATTTTTGTTGTTCTTGGAATTGAATTGAATTTATATTTTTTAATGAAATCTCATAGTTAAAATTATTTTAGATGTCAAGAATTGAATTTTAAATGAAACTCAATCTCTAAAAATTATAAGAAAAAATATAATCCCTCTAATTTACAATTTCAGAAAAAATATTAAAATTAATTTTTTTTCCAAAATACTCATTTATCTTCATGAGAAATATTTGAAGAAATAAGATATAGGTAACAAGAATAATATATAAAATAAAATGAATTCTATAATTGAATTCAAATTTATTAAAACAAGATGTTATTAGCTTACATGCATCTTAAAAACGGGCAGAAGGAGTTAATGTATATCATTAAGTGTGTATCATAATGGGGTTGCGAAAATAATTATGTTGAAAAAATTACTATTATGAAATTGATTGGAGGTTAAAGTCAATTTTGTTGCTTGGTGGGATGATTTTTATAAAGGCAATTTATTAACTATGAGAAGTTTCTTTTGTGTTTAATGCTAGGTGGTATAGTATTTTCATGCACCAAAAATTAAATTCATCCTCATTTAATCTTACACTAAATTTTTTACGATACACTTATTGTCCCATATAATTCAAATTAAATTCATCTTATTTAATGCTAGGTGGTATAGTATTTTCATAGATGGTAAGAGCTAAGGTAAAAAAAAAAAAAAAGAGTTGGTGCACCAATTAAATGAAGAAAACTAATTAATGTGCAAGGTTCGTGGCCTAGACGTCCTGGCAGGAAATTTCTTATCTTTACATTCAAGTTTTTGTATATATCTCTATTATTTTTGTGATATTTTATTTTTTTATTAGATTTATAGGATATTTAGTAAATTTAAAAATTAGTTATGAGGTATATAAACTAGTTGGAACACCTCGAATTATAAAAAAAAAAACTAATTAATATCAAATTATATATAACTCAACTCTAAAAAAAAATACAATTTAAATATTAATAAAAAATTCAAGCTAGTAAGATAACATCATCATATATATTAACATAAAATTCACAATTGTACGTCTGTATCCATTAACTTGTATAGATACATGAGGTTTCATGAACTTTTAGGCTCTTTTTTTTTAATGTGATCCTATTTTGTTTTAGAATAGAACTATATGAGAAAATAAAACTATAGGATAACTCAATCAAGATTTCATCTATAGGCATCTGAGATTTACCCTTAAATTAAAGCTAACAAAGCAGTGTGAACCGAAAAGTGTAAAGGAGAGCCTTTGTATCTAAGATGGGAGACAAGAACAGCTGGATAGGAACTAACAACAGCCAGTTGAAACTATAACGTTGTAACCTAATAATACAAATGTTCCTTTTTATTTATTGAAAATTATCAGATTAATTATACAACTAAATATTATGATTTATCAGAGATTAGGGCTGGGGAGGGTAATTTAGCTGTTGGTTGGTGAGTGCATGTATTCACCTGAATTTCCTTATTGTAATATTGTTTACTGGTGCATGCATATTGTTATCAGGTGTCTTTTGGAGATAATTTTTTGCTTCAAAAAAAATATTTTCTTATTTATAAAAAAATATTTTTAATATCAGCACTAAACATATATTAATTTAAAATAAAAATATTTTTTAAAAAATACTTTTAAAACACAAAAATAAATCAATCATTAAAAAAAACATATTTCTTGTCTGTAATGGGAGAGTATCCTTCACGTTACCTCAAGCACAACCATTACCATTCACCTGATTTCTTCAGCAAATGATCAGTCCTTTCATGATTCTGATCATACACGGAGATAGACCAAGAAAATGATATAGGATAATTGGTCAGAGAATCAGTATAAATATATTGTTATTGACTTGACTATGTTTAAATCGAGTAATTAAGTTACTAAAAAACCAATTAAATCAACTAAATTTAATTAATTTAATAGAATCAATGTCTTCTTTTTTTATTAACCATGAAAGTAATATTCTAAATCATGAATTTTCTGAATTTACCCATTTGACTATCCTGAATTTAACAATAATGATCTCGAATGCACATACAACCTATGCATTCTGGTGTCTTATTATTTTTTTTTTTTTGGTGTCTTATTGATCCTGGGCACAGGTTTTCTTCATAAAAAAAGGAGACTTGTGCTAGTAATAGTTGATGGTGTGGCCTGGAGTTATAATTAACAAGAATTTTTAACTGGGTCATCATTTCATGACCTTGATTTCATGCAAGTTACTTGGCACCAAATGCTTGGTGTAAAGATGGTTGCCCCGTCAAATGAGTTGGTGGCTCGAACCAATAATGTATACCATCCTGTTGAATTAGGAAGGCTTGCTGGTCTGGTAAGATCCATTCAAAAGTGGCTGTGCTAACCCTACCATGAGAGAACTGCTCATAAATCCTATTAAATGAGTCCTCTTCACTTAACTGTATTGGTTCCGAACGCACAATTAACTCGTTCTCCTCGTTCTTCTAGCTGGTTACAAGATTCTATACATTGAAATGAAGACAGCTTTTCTGCTTTCCGGGGGGTATGTCCCCAAAAGTTCATGTGCATCCAGTTCATTAGTGGACAAATTCTCAACTGTCCAACTTCGTTGCCTTTTCCTTTGGATTTTGTGGCTTGGATATTTGTTATTGAGATTAATTAAGTTCGTGTTCTGGATCTGATAGAAGAAAAAAACAGTGGCAGGTAAACTAGGGTTGCTTTTGAATAGTATTTCAGATGATAGGAACAGAAGAAGGAAAAAAAATCATGTGGTTAAAGAAATAAAGACAAAAGCATAAAATAAATCTATTATTTCTGCAACGTGTCTATGTATAGAAAAACAAAAACATGTTTATTTCTATATTTTCAAAATAAAAGGGATAAAAAAAATATATTCCCTTAATTTTCATTGTTTTTATATTTTTTATTTTGTTAAATAATCATCTTAGTTCAATAATTTAAGTTAGGTGAGGTACAAGATATAATTTATATTATTTTTTAATACATTTACTCAAGTGAAAATCTTTTAAAGTTGAAATTTGTACAGATCAATACTATCTTGTATTTAATTTTTTTATCAAATAAATAGAGATAATAAGATTTGAATTCATGAGTACTTGGTTATTAAGGTTTTGATATCATATTAAAAAATCACTTCAACTCAATAGTTTAAACTATTAAGTAAGGATTCAAGATGTTATTTATATTATTTTTTAATATATTCCAAAACAACAATCAATTAGATGATTTTAATTATAATGTGATAACTTAATTTTTTAGTTTTAATAGTGAAGAAAAGGAGCAGCATTCCCTTATTATTTGCCTATCCGACGACGACATTTTTTATGCTGAGTGATTTTCTTGGACATGGATTTTAACCGCCCAAGCCCTCGCACAAAGCGGTTCATGCTACAATGTACTCCTTGATGTAATGAACTATGAAACCTAATCAAGTAGTGAAGCAAATGGCTCTATCAATGTTGGGTTCGATTCTGGTAAGAGAAATAATGGAAAGCATCCAATATTGTGGATCAGTTACGGTCTGTACCACAGATCCAATTAATGGGGGACAAAGAATTTAAGGATGGGAACATCATGGCTTGGATAGAATCAAATTTAAGGATGGGAACATCATGGCTTGGATAGCATCAAAAAACCAGGCCCCAGAACTCTTGCTGGCATCCCTACCAATCATATCTGGTCCGGCAACACCAGCCAGGCCATTTCCCTTAGCTTGATCACCCCTAACATTGTGTCTACTAAGCTCTTTAGTGCTTGGTCTGCTTTAAATCTTCCAGCTGTGGTTCTGGATAATTCGTTTCTGAGAAAATTTATGAAGAGTACTCAACAGGACAACAATTCTTCGTTGCCAGTCATTCGTTTGTTACATGTGCACTTGCTTCTATCCATATATGCGGTCGGATGGAGCATTGGATGAGGGAGGTTGAATGAGTATTAATGGAGACTGGGAAAAGGCAGATCTTTCTTGATTTGCTCTAGTTTGGTGCCAAGAACAGTCGTGATTGTCGAAACTAACCCATGTGAACCATCCACTTCGACGGTCCGAGTGGAATAATCACCGTAAGCACATTCTTATTTGTTCACTCGTGTTACATTTTAGGTAAAAAGGGTGCTAGAAGTTAAACGACCTAGCTCAATAACTCGATCTAAGATTGATTTGGTGATTTGTTAACTTTAAATTTATGAGTCTTAAAATTCAAGATATTTTTAAAATAAATCAACTATTATAAAACCTAAAATTTGACCTGAATGACATATTAATTTGATGATTTGTTAATTTATGAATTTCAAAATTTAAGATGGTTGGAAAAAAAAATAATGTGTTAAATAATTTATAAATCTTTTAGTTCAAGCAACCTAATCTATCTTTTTAGTCAATGTATTTGTTAACTTGATATAAAAAATGCAAATAGCTAGTAATTGGTAGTGCCTGAGAAGCTAAAATAACTACTAACTTTTACTTGTAAAATATTTTATTTCATAAACATGGAGACTTTAAGATGTATGATTCAATAATTTTATATAAAAAAAAAATACAGTGATATTTTAGATAGATATAATTTAAGAATATATATGCTAAAAGTGTTAATAATAAATAGATTATCACCTCGAGTTTGAAGGATTCATAATATATTTATAGTTAATAAATATTGTTACAATTAATAAGTAAAATATTTTTATTATGATATTTTGAGTTATATTTTATTTAAAATAATATATATTTAATTAATATAAAATACCGAAAGACAAATATGGAAACCTGAAAAAAATCCTCAAGAGAGTTAAATTCTGGTAAGTTGCCTGAGCCAATTAAAGATAAAAATTGGGCATTATTGTTCTATCTAGGATGAACCCGTGGAATTATTATGTCTAGGTACAATGAATAGGGTTTTTTAGGATTTTTTTTAACCCATTAAATTTAAGTTTATCAAAAACCTAATCCAAGTAAATCTCATTTCAAGTCAAATATTTTGTAACTGAAACATTGTTTTTCTTAAAAAAAATTGAAATAATATTATTTTATTTGTAAACAAAATAATTAACTCATCAGTTTTTGGATTAACCCAACAAACCAAACCAGATAAGGTGATGGACGGCTCTTATGACCGTGGGTGAAACTGCCATAAAAATGATCGTTTGATTTGGGTGGAAAACAGAATGCTCAAGTGACCAAAGCAAGCAGTCACCACAAATGATGGGATCTCTCTAAGCGGCGACCAATGATCAGCACCCGGTATTGGGCCACCCGGATATCATTAACTCGGCTTTTTTGTCTTTTTTTCTTTTTTTCTTTTTAAGTATTAGTATATTAAAATTATAAAAAATTAAAAAATATAGTGTTTATTAAAGTAAAATATACTTTTCAAGAGAATAAAAAAACAGAAATTACTGCATTTTCAAACACCATTTGATTTGATGATATAATCAAGGAAAACCATAGAAAAGCTAAGGCGATTTTTTAACAACACGTAAGAACCTGAATATTGACGTGAAAATGGATCTATAAATTTATTAGCACATTATTTGTTATTTACCCACTTGTAGTTTTTAATTCTCATCACCATGGAAAGCAAGCAGGCAACGAGGCAAAAGCATGGAAGTAGTACTTGAATCAGAGTCCCTCATGGTCTAAGAGTAACTAGAGCAATGATGAAAAACCGTTATTTAATAAAATAATTTAAAATAAATAAGGTATGTTCGTTAATTATATTTATAAAATAAAAAATTATCCTATTTAATTAGTAAAAGATTCAAGAAGATTGACCACGACCCTACTCGTCAGACACACATAAAAATTTTTTTTTAAAATATTTTTAAAATATTTAAAACATCCTGTTCATAATCTTGCCTAATACCCTCACTCAGCTTGAGCCATCTCCGACTATTATTAATAATATCATAAAAGTCAGAAGGTCAAAGAAATAGTTCATGGAGAATGGAAGAAGAACAGCTTGGACCAAGTCGTTGTTTTTTTCCAGTGGAATCTCTCTTGAACATTATTTTGATCCCATTATTGATCCATGTTTTGTTGCAAAACTAGGCGCAACCTGTTCTTGTAAGAACCATCAACTCTTTGGAAATCGCAACGAGGAGCATATTCTGTCCCTGTTAGGACCATTGAACTTCTTCGGTCAGGATTGCTGGCTGAATATTAATCAACTACGCCAAGATTCAAGTCGTTTTATAGTTTAGCATACCTCCTCTTTTTTTATTTCTTTTTTCTCCACGTGAAATTTAATTTAAATTAATTTAAAGTAATTCCTCTTGAACACAAATTAGAGGATGATTATTTGAAGGTAGATTGATAGGCCAAGTCTTTGGTTAATCCATCAAGGTTAATAACGGCATCTAAATCTCACAAGTTAAAAATAAAATATCTTTCAATTAAAATGTGTCTTGAAAACATATATTAGAGGTGTCTAAAATTTTATTTATTTAGTCATTTATTTTTACTCGTGTTCAAATATAATTTCACACTCATTGCTTTTCAAAAAAAATTTTTTTTGTTAAAGGTGTAATTATAATTATTTTTTAAAGTTTTTTCATTACAAAAAACATTAAAATAATATTTTTTTATTTTTTAAAAAATTATTTTTATATCAGTTCATTAAAACGATGAGATAATATAAAAAATAAATTTAAATTAAAAATATTTTTTTAAATATTTTTAAAATATAAAAATAAAATGATATAAATCAACTAATAAGCTTAGTTTTTCTAGAAAAATAGGTGCTCAAAATTCAAGCATTGGCCATGCCTGTGAAATTAAACGTGCATGGCCATGGCTATGAAGCACCGTGTCCTTTATGGTAGAAGAAAAGTACTGGTCAAAATAAATTTCTACTAGAGAATAAAAATCAGTTGACTTGTTTTCATGATTGAAGACGGACTGAATCCAACCAAATACCTTTAACGGGGAAAAAAAAGAGTTTTTTTTTATATATATAGAAATAACACAATTGAGAATTTATTTCAAAAAATAGCACTGGTTAAAGATATATATATATATATATATATATGTTATCTGCGACGTTAAAAGTATATGTCGCATTTACTATTTGATTCTTTTGAAAACTGTATTTGGGACTTTTTTTAAAATATTTTAAATTTAGAATTTAAAAAATAAATAAATATTATCTTTATCACAACTACAACAAAGATAATATTTATTTATTTTTAAAATATAATATTTTAATTTTAAATAGATATTAGTCTCAATATAAGTTGTGATAAAGATAATATTTACTTGGATTTTAAAAATACTTGAAATTTTAATTTTTTTTAAAAAATAAGTATTATCTTTATGAGCAATACAGATAATATCTATTTATTTTTAAAAGGTATTTTTTATAAAAATAAATAAATAAATAATAGTCTCAATCTCAAGTTGTCATAAAATTAATATTTATTTAAATTTAAAAGCTATTTTAAGTTTTAAATTTTAAAATAAATCAATCCAGGACTTATTGCACCATCACGATGTGTCCACTTCCAGAAGCAAAGGACATGGATTTGTTTTTCCTATTATTCAAATCTATGTTCACTCTGAAAGAGAAGAAAAATAAGTATTATTTTTATCATAACTTGAGATTAAGGTTGATACTTATTTATTAAATATTATCTTTTAAAAATAAATAATATTATATTTTTTGCAGTTGTGATAAGATAATATTTATTTATTTTTTAAATTCAAAATATTTTTTTAAATCAATAAAATAATTTTTATTATATATTTTTTAAATAAATCACAAACAACATCTACTACTCTAAAATAATAGATAACACATGAATTTTGAAGCTTCAAACCATTGTTATTTTTATAAATAAGTTTTTAATTATATTATTCCTCTTAAAACAAACTTCTTTACTTTGATACTTTGAAAAACACTTTAAAAAAAATTAAAAAGTCTTTACACATTAGGGTTTTTTATTTTTTTTAATCTCTCTTGTTTGAAAATGGATTGCAAATTGCAGAACAATATGAACATGGTTAGGTAATTTCATTCTCTCAAGTCCAAGACAAAAATAAAGGACCCCACCAAGTGTGAAAATATCCATTAATATGGAAAGAAAATCCACACCTAGTTCTGTCCAGACTCTTGCGAATTGCCAACCACACTACAAAACAAAACCCTAATAATTTTACAGGTAGATCACACCATTAATTGCCTTCTTAAGGTCCCTCCATGGCTCCATCCATCTTTGGTGGAGCAAATTAGAGTTGTTAAGCACAATTTTCAAGCAATTAAGCCGTAGGCTTACCACCTAAAAAGGGAGGCTACAATTTCTCGTGAATTCAATCCTGCAAACACAGGGAACTTTCTTCTGGTGATTCTTTCAGCGTAGAGCTGTCAAAGTTAGGTTGCATCACTGCCCTGAAGGAGGCTTACAAAATTTAGGGTGGAGAGTTCAGCACGGGCATCTTCAAGGTTTTAGATCTGATTAGGAATGCAGTGTAGATTATGTTTTAAAATTTTTTAATTTAATTTAATTTAATTTTTTATATTTTTAGATCGTTTTAATGTGTTAATATTAAAAATAATTTTTTAACAATAAATAAATATTATTATTTTAATATATTTTAAAATAAAAAATATTTTTAAACATGATAACAACAATAATTCCAAACAAATACTAGCATGGACCGGACAAACCCCTCTTTTCCATTGTCATGGCACATGAAGAATAGTGAAAGAAGACCAAGCAGCTTGTAGCTCAGTGGCGTAAGGCGCTGCTCGTTTTCTTTCGAACCTCGGTTCGAGTCCCAGTGGGAGTGGGGCTGGCGAGTGGTGTCCTTCCTGGTTCTGCTGGGTTCTTGCTGTGTGGTACGCCTGTCGCCCCCGCGGTGCCTAACCTGTTCACTGAGGCTTGCAGGATGTCCAGTGGGCCGTGGGATTAGTCGTGGTGCGCGTAAACTGGCCCGGACACCCACGTTTATAAAAAAAAAAAAAAAAAAAAAAAAGAATAGTGGAAGAAGCTTCTCAAGCTTTACTCCTGTGATCCAAGGCAAGTACAGTACTTTGGACTTTGAATAGTCACCTAACGCTTTCCCTAGTAAGTGTGGATTATATATTAAATTTAGGTGCATGAAAGTAGAATAGAAGCAAAGGTATCTTAAGTATTAAAATAAAATACTCAAGTTTAATTTAAAAATAACCCTTAAAATAATATTATTTTAATAAATTTTTTTGAATTTTTCATAAACATAATCTTGGATTAACATGTCGCGAAGTTAATTCAACACACCATGCTAAATCCTAACTAGGGTTCAAGAGTTATGCTCTATTTCGGATTTTTGGACGCCAACCCTTAAATCCACCTAAAGTCATCAAATTATCATTAAAGATGCATTTTCTTATATTTTTGAAAAATAAATTTACTCTCCAAGAAGTTGATCCAGGAATACATGTTCATCTCGATTTTTTTTTTTTTTTTAAAAAGAGAGTCCAGTCTATTATGATCCATCAGTCGTGGGCTTAGCTCTAAAGGCAGAACGTCCACCACTACTGAACTAGTACCACATTATCAAGAAAGATAGCAGGTTTAAGAGCTTTTATTAGTTTAAGCTTCCCAGCATGCTAAATGGATTTTGGAACCCAAGCATGGTCAGTGGCTGCAAGGCCTAGAGAGTGTTTCCTCTCTCAATTGGGATCTGGGCCAGGCCCAACCCAATTACCTCGGTCCTTAAGGTGTTCCGTTGTGAGGACCAAAGTAATTTGAATGGCTTAGCCCGCTGTCTTAGCTATGTCCATGGAGTGTAGCTACGGGCCCTGAATCTATGAGGCCCATATAAATATTGCCACAAACCTCAAATCAAGGTCTGCTAGTAGAGATTCATAAGCCTTCTCAGGCCTCCACTTTTCCTCCATAAAATACTCGGACGAGCCTTGCTTATCTTGAACACTAACATAAATCTTCTAGGACTCTTAACACAAAATCATCATCGAACTTGCCACAAAATGAGGTTCCGTAATATTTCCTGCCAAACTTTTACAAAAATTTGATTTTTTTTTTAGTTTTATGTATTTTTAAATAGTTTTAATCTGTTGATATTAAATATAAAAAAATACTTTATAAAACAACTACGCTTAACATTAACTTTACTTATTATGCATTATTTTTCTATAGAATTGTGCTTGGTTAATGTTTTTAAAATAAAACAAAGATGGTATATAAAGGAAACGAAGAGAAATATATAAAATAAATTATTAAAGAAACAGATAAAAGTTAATATATTTTCACTTCAGGCGTCCCCTGTTATGGACCAATCGATAAATTCTCTTATTATGCAATCTCCATCTGTTTATCTTGAGCGAAAACGATGTCTATTTTACACTACCGCAGCCATGCTATGCTGATAGCTGCTAGAATTGCGAAACAGTAAATGACTGGATGACAGTGGCTTTGATTAGTAAATGACAAAGCCAAGGTTGCTAGTGCAAATGCATGCTTGGAAGCTGGAGAACTTTGTGCAATGTCACGAAGGCATAAACTTGCTAGCACAATTCAAGTGTTTTTTGCTTTAGTACAGATACATTTCATGTATATACATTATATCAAACATCACTGGCCTACCCCTCTCCGTAAAGATAAACTGGTGAGCTCCACGTTGTTGCGAGGATTCAAGATCTGTAGTTGCATAATTTATGTTTCTGATTAAGATGGTACAAATATATACACTTGATCGGCTAGGAAAGAACCCATGAATGAGAATGTGTTCATGTGTATTTTATGGGCACACATGTGTCCCATTCCTTGTTTGTCTTTCAGGACCATGTGGATATTAGCATGCATGCACATGTTGATCCCTGTGGAGGGATGGAGGAGGAGGAGAATTTGGAAGTATGACACATGCCATGTAGCAGTGCCATGAGCCTAATGTGATAGAAATAGTCCTGTTGAGGTCTTTTCTACACACATCCACTCAACTAATTAAAGAGCCGTGTAATTGAAAGTATTTTGGCTTTTCAGGGAGCAGGTCACCAAACTTTTTCTTTTTTTTTCACTCACAAACAAAGTTTTTTGCCTTTTGGAGTTTGCATGACTCGCTTGATCCAAGGCATCTAAAACGAATGATAAAAACACCTAGTCGCAAAGACAAGAGAGCAACATATAGGTATATAGTAGTACCCTTTGGTTTTGTGGGAAAAAAAGAAGAATTAAGGCCATATCATTGTCTGTTCTCAGCATTTCTTCACATGAGATTCTATTTGTATACACCATGATTGGTTTTGACTACTTTTATGATCAGAAAGATCCCACCTTTGACTCCCATGTCCCATAAGACTATCTCCCTCTTTTTCACTGAGGTCTCTGCAATTCAAGCAATATATGACCCCTTTACGAAGGAAGTTGGGCCCAAAAAAAAGCTGTGCTAATGTTCGTGCTTAGATTGAATGATAATGCTTCACCAACTAGAGTTGGCAAACTCAGATCCACATTTTCATCCAAAAAATCTTTTGAGTTTCTTGAGGTTACAGTTATTGTTTGACCTGATATGACCCTTGAGCCCTCGTTTTACCCTGATCACTTGACCACTGATTTGGCCAGCACCTTTAGATTATGCATCTTAAAACCACTAACTTGGCTGTGAAGTATGCAGAAATTTACAGATAATGTCACCAAATTCAGGGTTTCTAGTTTTCATGGACAGCTGCGCTGCTTTCATTTGATGCACAACAGAAAATCTGGAAAAAAAAAAAAATTGTGGCAAAAGATGAGCATTCTAGAGTAAACATCATGGGACTAAATTTGGTAATTTTCTGTCAATTATTAGTGAGTCATTTACCAAGCTTTTTTAGTCAAAGTTTCTTGTCTTGAAGAGCATGCATGGTCTGAATGACATATCACCAGAAACAAAGATAATTATTATGTATATAAAGAGCTAAAACATGCCAGATTCATTATCAATCAAAGATCGATTCACTTATCTCACTAGTAAATTTGAAAGCTTTAAGGAAATTTCCTTTAAAATCCACTGTTTGTTAAGATCTAATTGGCCACTCTTGTTCTTGTGTTTGGTGATCTTGCATTTTTGTTTCTTGACAAAAAGGAAAATGGTTGGTCAGGTGAAATATCAAGAGTCCCTTTAAGGTCACAAAGTTCAAACTTTTAATGATGGTAAACTCACTAACATGCCATGATTTAATCACCTTTGCTGAATCAAAAGTTGGAAAACAATATAATGAGACTAAAACAACTTTAATTTTTTGTGGTTGCGGGGAGCAAAATCAATTTCCGAACAGGTAAACAATCATGAAGTTTTCAATGACACAGACTGGACACCAACACCCAAAAGCAGATATATTTTAATCTGGATGTGGTAGAATTTATGATCTTAACTGTTCAATTACAAGTTAACACACACCCTCCTTAAAGAGAGAATCACACTAAACTTCTATATTGATGCAAGAATCTGTACTCTTGAAGAGATAATAATAATAATAATAATCATTAATCAATTTTGATTAGAAATACTACATATTTCTTCGTATATTTGGTAATGTGTATAGCATATTTTTTAAAAATTAGTTCTTTTTAATTAAAAATATATCTATTAAAAATATATGCTTTCATATTAGAAGAATGGATTAACCATTTCCTTGAAGTTGGAAAAATGGGATAATCCCCAATAGGCCATTTATGAAGCTACAGTTGAAAAAAAAAAGCTAACCATTGCTCTGCAGAAATAGTTATGGTGGCCAAAAAAAGCTAACCATTGTTAGGCATGTGTTTCACCTAGCTACCTTTTTTTTCATCTAAAAGAGATCCATGCCCAGAAATGAAAATCTTCATATCACTTTCAAGTCAAGTGCTGGTAAATCTTATATCGCTCTCAACTTAAGTGCTGTAAAAAGCATTCCTTTACGAGGAAAACCACTATAACTGGAGGTTAAATTGGAAATGGCAAAGACAGGCAAAAGGAGTGGTTACATCAATAATCACCCCATTATAGAAAGAAATTGAGCAAGCACATATGGTTAATCAAATGTTTCTAATCACCCCATTTGTTTACCATCCAATGTTAATTAACCTTTCAATTCAGGGAACTGAAACCTCATTTTAGAACACTAGCAAGCATGGCATGAATGAAAGATATGGCTCTACAAATATTTTGTACCACTTTAGTAGATTTTGCTGTTGTGTGTGGCATGACATAGAAAAGGAGAGAAAGATGGGCCTGACCAAAATAATTAAAACACCCACTCAATCACATTCAGTGTCACAATTTTCTTCAGGAGATGATGCAGCAATCCCAACTGGAATCCTGTCTTATAAGCCTGAGCAAAAGAACCTTTAAGCCTAACAATTCAAAAAGATCTCAATTTTTTCAACCTCCATTGAAAGTTGGTCTCACATCTTTCTGACAGTAAAGAAACTCAGTCTCTGCGTTTCAACCTTCATTGTAAACTAAATTGCTTCTTTACTTTGCTTTGCAGAGACTATTCCAATGACTTCAGTATTGTTCTGTTGAATAAAATCTTGCAAGACGAAATAATGTATGCATTTTTACCAAGTGACTAATAGTACAACACAGTTTTGTAACTCAAAACTTGCACAACATGCAATGCCGCTCACATCTAGTTCTTTCACCTTAACTTTCAAGAAAAGTGCCCTGCAGGCCCTCCTTTTCCACTAAAAAAATTGTTTCTTTTCGAGATCCTCCTTTCCAAACAAGTTCCTTTCAACACTACAGTGTTCATTTTGACAAATTTAGCCACCCATTCAGGATACCTACAGTATCATTGAGGTCAGGTTTGTGCTACCATTCTGGTGAGCAACTTGTATTATTAACCCCAGCTAGTGTAGTTTATCCTCTTGGAATCCCGACAAATTAGACCAAACCAAACACATTATACGGATCTATTGCACTATTAATTAGTAAGATTAGGGTTTACTGCACCAAACATCGAATCAGACAGATAGATTTTGGTCCACATGAATAATTTTCTACTAATGTAATGGATATTCCCAACAAAATATCACACTAAATATGCAAGTGAAAACTGACCATGTGGGTGACCTTTCACAAGATCGCTATTCTTTCTAACTGAACGGTAACGGTACGAATTTCCAGGTTCTTTGAAAATACTGCAAATTGAATACAACATGCATATGCCAAAATGTCATACTGTGCTTCCAAGTTTCAGAGGCTGCTTTTTATTCGAACCCCAATAGAAGTGACATAGCAATTGAATGCAAGAAGCCTGGAAGATCAGAGAGAGGAGTCCTTGTTTCTAAAATTGTTCCATTTGCATTATAAATGAAGATTTGGAATTCTTCAAGCAGCAGCAGCAAGATTCCTACAAATCTTCCACTGAAGACATAACGCATACGACAGCATCAAACATTATGGCATAATCTACTGTACAGTACTACTAATTAAGCATCATCAAATGGAGTCCCTAAGGGGAAACTTCTACGGAGCTTAGAGGGTGTAAAAGACTAAACACTTGAAGCTGCTATAAAAATTGGTTAAAATTAGCTAGTCAATGCCATTGCTTTGGCAGAGGAGGACTAGATTAATCAGGGTGTTCGTGGCGTGGCCCCTTGGGCTTGCAGGTTACTGAGTTGCCACCCCAGAACATAACTCAATAGACCCATAATCAAGCAATTCTTCAATCATTTGCTCAATGTGGTGATCTTCAAGAGGCTTGATGAACTGCTGGTTGTTGTCAACTTGAACTTTTTTGTACACCCAGTTTGCCTCTGCCTCTTGAACTTGCAATGGACTTTTCGCTGGCAGCGAAGCATCAAGTTCTTCACTCTTTATGGCAATGCTATCGGTAGGGGTGTTGACAAATGAAGTTGGTGCCCTCTGTTGCTGTTGTTTTTGTTCTTGAAGTGATGTTTGTTTAGTCACTTGCAATGATGCCATATAGCACCTATGCAACTTTGCTGTCAAAGTTGCTGAAAGAAGTTTCGACGAAGCTGACTGCGATGCATTTGGGTTATAAGGGAAGTTGGTCCTTGCCCTTGGTCCACACATAAGCCTTGCAGCTTCATCATAGGCTCTCGCTGCATCCTCTGCAGTTTCAAACGTGCCTAGCCAAATTCTGGTCTTCCTGAAAAAAATAAAATAAAAGAAGCGAAACGATTCGTTAGAACTCAAGAGAATATTATCATCCGAAACGTTCATGGGTCACGTTGTTGATGTGTTCTTACAAAAGAGGGTGGCGAATCTCAGACACCCATGATCCCCAATGCCTTTGTCGAACCCCTCGATATCGCTGTTGCGGTCTGGCCATATTAGTTAAAATAGAAAACGTTTCTTTAAGAAAGTGTTTGTGAAAATGCCTGAGAGAAAGAGGGGCGCTGGAAAGCTAGATCGTGATGCCAAGGAAAGGGTGGGGGAGAGGGGTTTTTGTAGGTGGGTTTGCCTGAAAGATATAGGGAAAGCTGGTCTGGAAACCAATTTAGGGATGTGGGTCCAACTTTGTGGGCTTAGGTCTTTCCATTCTTTTTCTTTATCTTTGCTGGTTGCAACAAGTGATGAAGGATAATTGAATATTTATTTTGGTGAACTGATGTTTCAAACTGACGTCCAAATTCAATTCACATGACTGGTTAGCACTACAACTTTTGTTTCATGAGAAAAAGAACAAAAAAAAAAAAATCAGAATATTCAATCTCCCTTCCAGAAAATCCAAGGTCATAGTCTTTGTAGATATGCTCTGTCGCTTCATGCATGTGAGTGTTATGTTAGCCTAGCAAAGATGATGACTCCACCAGAACTCTCCTCTTGCTCCGTGACCATGAAAATTGAAACTTTTTATAATTACGAGTTCACACATATATATAAAACGAGGTTGAATATCGGTTTAAATGGTCTGGTTTGCATAAAAATCTCAATTGAACCGAATAAAAAAACTAAACCGATTGGTTCGATTTTACATTTGAATTAATGGATTTTGATTTAATGCAACTCTAATTTATAATTATCATGGGTTTTTTTTATGCAGTTTGGTTTTTTTTATTAAGTTTTGTTTGTCATTTTGGGTTTTAAAACCCAAAACCAAACTACAATCAAATGTTTTTAAGAAAAACTCAAGAAGAAATTACTCAACACGTTTGAAAAGCATTCTATTTAGTTGGTTTTTACTGATATTATGGAAAATTAGATTAATTTGCTCACCTCTATGGATTTTGAGACCACAAATTTACCATCTCTTGATGACCAAAAAATGGGAGTTTATTACTGTGTTGTAGTAAGATGCACAGATCTTTCTCACACACACAGTGAATGGTCCACAGGTTAAAAGGGTTCATGCAACAATTTGGTACAGACATAATTGGGTCAATCCAAAGTTGAGACACAACTATTAAAGATTCTTAGACCATAATAATTGCCCTAACAATCCAAATCATTTGATCAAATCTTATTCACTATATAATCGAATCAACATGCACTCAGAGAAGCTAAAAAGATTAAATAAAATACTTTGCACACAAAAAAGGGAAGGATTCTAAACTAAATCAGTAAGCTATAAGTGTAGGGTGATTGTTCTGCGGTAGAGCACACAGCCCTTCCAAGTTTCAACAGGGTGATCTAGGCAACTTCACGAGCGGTATTTGTTATCTGGAAACATTAGCATGTGTCACAGAGGGTACAGAAGAAAAACATTGTACATGGTTTTGGGACCAAGTTAATGCAAATGGGTGCTCATTTTGCAGCTGAAGAACTCAATCGAATGAACAAATCAAGAGAAGAAGGTGAAAAAATAAAATAAAAATGTCCACAGTGTGGTCTGTGAGTGCTTCAGCAGTGTTTAAAACGTTCGGAACACCCTTGCGTTATATTATATTTAGTTATGCTCTGTGTTTATTATAATACAGAAGCATTCCCAATCTCTGTCCGCAGTCGCAATTTTTGACTGTTTGCTTCTGTGTCAGGAGCTGTTTCCATGAGCGAGGTACTTACCATTGCATTACAAGCAAACATTTATATCTTCATTCGTTGAACTTATTTAATTTTTCCTGACTTTCATGGCAGAGTGGTGTGGCCTTGCAGTGGTAACTAGGTGTTCATAACTTCAGGTTTGTGGTGTCTGTGCACCATGGGACCAGGATCTCTTGTACGAAAATAATTTAATGCAGAAGACTTTTGCCCTAGCGCAGATCAAGTGGAGTTTTCGCTGCTCTTGCGACAGTCGCATGTCCGGTTATAGATGACGTAATATATAGATTTTTCCACGGTTAACAGTATTTTAATTTCATCAATACCAATTGAAACTAAATTATCTTTAAAAACAATTCTAGTGAAGTTGCTATTCATAAAGTTGTCAAAAATCCTTTTAACCACACACTTTAGATTGCTGGATTTTAAAAATCTCCACAGTTATATAATGGAATTTTTAAAGTGATTTTTTGTTTGTATTTGATTAGTGTATATTATCAAGACAAAAAAAATTAATATAGAAGATAAAAAATTATATTTGATAAAAATAAAGATAAAAATATAAAATAAATAAATATATACGTAGAATAATTTTAAAATAAATTTTTATATTTTTAAAGTAAAAAATTTCACGTTTATTCTTATTATTTTTATTTTTTATATTTTAAAATTGTTAAAAAACTATTTTGATATAACAATTTAAGCTATTATGTGATTTGTTATTAATAGTTTTATATTATTTTTTAATATATATTTTTAATAAAAAATGTTATTAATTAAAATAAAAATAATAAGATACTGAACTCATGATTTTAATTCAAACTCAATCACGAGCACGTATTAACAAGACAAGACAAGACATGGAAATCTTGAAGTTAAAATATTATTTCACACTATGCTGACTTGTGGATAGATATTCAAATAGAGAGAACAAGATGGTAAACTCTAAAACGTGTTCTAAGGGCAAAAACTTTGACATCCGCTTGTACAATTGGCACCCTTTTTTCACACACTAATCTTAGGTTAATCAACAATTATAATAATTACCGTCATACCTTTTTGAGTTTTTTCCATTAAAAAGGGTCGTCGATAAACCAGAAGCAGGATGCACAGATGGGATGGGATTAGACTGAAAGATTAGAAGTTGTCTCAATCAATCTTGGTTTACAGCTAAATCAAAGACTTGCATCAAACAGAGGTCAGGAACAAGAAAGATATGAGCTAAAGATGTTAGACCCCACAAAATTAACGCGTTAGGGTTATGGGACCCAGAACACAACATGGCTGATGATAGCAGCTGCTGAGACCTAAATATGAATCCCCATTATTTGTGTTAAAAACCTCCCATGGTCTTCGTGGCCATTACAGGGTCCCGTCTATGTCATTGCCGCCTATTTTCTCTTGCCTTCTGTGGAAGATCACATGCGTCCTTACACACAGTTCATCGAACAGACAAGAGAACTTCTGAGAATTGTGTTTGGGATAAGGACATGGAGTTCATAAGAATATAAAAATAACAGGATAAATGGGTTTAATTTCTCCTTAATTATCAAGCCATGATCGCAAAGCATCGTCCCTGTGCTTCATCTCGTTTTCTATGCTTCTTCTCAAATCTCAACTAAGATTTTACATATGACGTGAGATATTTTGTCTTGTCTTATTTTATTCATTTTGATGTAACATCTATTATAACACCACTAATCCAATATTGCGGGCCGTAGCTTTCAGCAATAAAAAAAAAAATAGAGCATATGTATATATATATATATGTATATGTATGTATGTACGTATCTTTTCTTATATATCCATGCTAGAAGTTCGAAAAGTGTTTGCTATTTTTTTTTTATGATATGATATGATGTTGTGATTTGTGATAGGTGCATATAATTTAATAATGATGAATATCACAAAACAATTTTATATCATGGTTTGAAAAACGTTTCCAAATTAATAAAATTAACTCCCATTGTTATTCTTCACGTAAAACAAAGATTTCAAAATACCATATTATATATTTAAGAAAAAATTATTTATAAAATAGTTAAAGAAAAGAACAAGTTTGTTTGAAAATATACTTAAATATCAAAATAAAAATAAAATTTTAAGTTATTAAACAAAATTTTAAAAATAATTTTATGTTACTTAATTCCGTTTGCTGTCTTAGGACCTAAAAAAATTCTCTTAGGTTTTCTTGGCTCGAGATTTATACGTCAAGGAGAAAAATATTATGTTCTTGCATGCTCGAGATGCAAGCTATTGATGATAATACATTTATGTTTTTTATAGTTTTAATTAACATGTTGATATTAAAAATTAATTTGATGTATTTTTAATAGAAAAACATTTTATACCAATATACCAAACAAACATATATTCTTAAATTTTTTTAATTATATTGTCTTAATATTTAACAACACTTTAAATATAAATGATCCACAACTTTATTAGCCACCAAAAATTATTTGAAAAGAAGACTGAGAGCAATAAAAAAGGAGAAAACCAACCTAAGATCCTAAACACAATCTTTGGAGATGCACTAATTATGGGTTGAGTTTTGTTCAAAGATCCACCTTGGATCCGGGATTTTTAATCTTAAAAACAACGCGAAACTTGTAGAAAAAACAATCTTAATTAGTTGCAGCTAAACGAGTGGGACATAATCTTATTATTCCCTTTCATTTTCCAAGTTCTTAAGGGAATTAGTCAAGGAAAAGAAGTTAATCAAACACCTAAACAAGATTTTATTATTAGTCTTGACGCGGTTTTGTGGCTAAACAAGAAAGGGAGTGATGTAGATTCAAGGGATGTGAAAGAAATGTTGTTTCCTGCGAGTTCTCCAGCGCAGTCCATGGGATTTGCACAGGCTGTTCTTTTGAATTTTGTTGGCAGCCAACACCACCACAAGCTCATCATTAGCATATGCCATGAAGAAGATGCGTCCAACTCCATTTGCAATAATCGTGCATGATCACTGTTCTGTCTCGCGTTCAGATGGGTTGAAGCATCCTGAATTAATAATAAATAATAAATAACAAGAGGAAGAGAATATTACCCAGTAGGATTCACAGGAAGAAGAGATTTCCAAAATTAATTAATTTATATAAACAAATCATACTAATATTTATTTGAATATTAAATGATTGATTGATCATGAAAATTAAGATTAGCTGCTAGATCGTATTTGTATGAAGATTTTATATGATATGTTCGTTTGTGATGTGAAACAATTATCTCAGGGATTTTATGGATCAAATTGATAGATATAAAAGGGTTTAAAGGATATCTAAATAGACAACTTAATTTAAAATAGTGATAATTGAAGATGCGATTCTTAAATCAAGGTTAAATTTTACATAAGATTTCTAATGCTACTTTTCAATAAGATATTATTTGTTTGCTTATTGGATCATTGAATCTTCTAAAATTAAAATTAAAAGTTGTTTTTTATTATTTTAGTTATTTTTCCTATGTATTCTTATTTTAATTATTTCAATTAGTTTATGTTTCTTATACCTGTTTTTAGAATTTTTATATAAATAGTTGATGTGTTTTTCTTATTATCCAAACTATTATATAAATTTCATAAAATATATTAAAAAAAGTTTTAGATTTCTATCTTTAAAAGTGTGTTTAGAAATGTGGTAATGATTGAGATTCAAAATATTATTTTTATTTAGAAATATATTAAAATAATATTTTTTTATTTTTAAAAATAATTTTTTATATCAATACATGAAAATAATTTAAAATTTTAAAAAATTATTAATTTTAAATAAAAAAATAAACCTTAAAAAAGCATAATTTATACCACGTTCAAAAATTTATAGTCTCATGTATTGGAACCATAGTCTTCATCCTTGCTATACGCGACTTATTCAAATATGGTTTATGGAAAATTATAATCCTTGTTAAATCAATCACGTAATAATCCATTAACGGCACAGGGAAGTGGCACATGCCTGGTAAGCGATGCAGCAGTTTCGAGTCTAATAGCTTGAACATTAATTAACCTATATTAAATTTATGCCACGACGAGGACATCTCTTTCCCCTTCACGAGTGCTGCAAAGCTATCAGGCAGACAATTGCGAGAGTCATTTTCATGCCATGTGCGGAGAAAGTTTTCTCAGTAGAAATTTATGTTATTTTTTCTGTCAAATCCGCGTAGTCTGATGAGGTAGATAATGCTTTCAAAATCAATTTTCACATTCCATGGCGTGATTTATTAATATATTTATTTAATGGATACATTATTCTTTTTTGGATTTGGGATATGCCTGTGAGCTTGCATCTCCCATGAAATTCATGATTTCTCGGACGAAGTTTCCAGATTAAAGATTCCACGAAGAAAATGATTTTTCATTGTAATCTCCTGTTTGCTATTCCATTGCGCAAAATTAATGAATTATGAGAAATTGATAAAAATAACTTAAGTGTTAATTTGGTCCAATCAGGCTTGGACGTTGTGATGACAGGTCCATTAACTTATTTTTATCCGAGTTATTTTTAAAAAATATAATTTTTAAAATAATATTATTTTAATTTAAAAAATTTAAATGTATTTTTTTATTCAAATTAATTCATACCTCAAACCTTAAACCAGGCTGCGGGAGCTGTCGTTGGAATCTGCTTGCCCTAATTTTAACAGCCATTAAACCCCCTCGCAGTGTCATGCTTGGGATTGCTGGTAAGGTGGGGAAATCTGAATATCATCGCCCCCGAGTCTGGCCCAATTCAAAAATTACTGGACCAATTATAGTGCTCGAAGGCCTCGGATTAGCCCACATCTGGACCCAATAAAGAAATGCTTGGATAAGAGAAATAAGGTGGGCTGTGGTACAAAAGATAGAAATGTGGGCCAATAAAAAATAGTAATTCTATGTTGGGCCAGACAAGCTCAGTGAGCCTGTAGCATGTTTTAACATTTTGTGAATGGCCCATCTCAAGGTTAGTTTGGGCTCTCAATTTGGTAAGTAAGATCCCTTAATAAGGCCCTGTTTGGGCCCATCTCAAGATTCATTGGACAACCACCACTGGCCCCCACTCCCCCTTCCTGTTTCAGATAGCATCCTTAGGGTTATGGGTGATGGATGCTGCAGAGAGCACGGAAAGGCCCTGTTTGTGCTGTGCCTGAATTGGAGTTTTAGTAAATTAAAAAAGAAGATATTTTAAATTAATTTTTTATATATATTTTTGAATCTTTTCGATGAATATCAAAAAATAAATCTTTAAAAAAATATAAAAACATGAAAATACTGTTCATATTCCTATGAGATGATAATACTACTTTGTACAAGATGGAAACAGACAGGATACAGAGAACTTGTAACTCATTTTTCCTTGCTCTAAAACGGTAGAAACTCACTCTAAAAATATTTAAAAATATATTTATTTTTATCTTTTCATCATTATCTTTTTAATTAATTACATTTCTGTTCTAACCAGAACACTAACCAAACACGATCCTAGGACAAATGGAAGTATCATGCAGATAGACACAACACGCATCTAACCTCCATTAGAGATTCGTACGGCCAAGAGACATGCATGAACTTGTCTTAACTACATAAATAAATAGGACAGTTAAGTTGTTTGATAAATCAAAAAAAGGAAATGGATGCGAATGTCCACCTAAATTTCCTTTAATATCAAAGCTAATTTTGGCTTTTCTTAATTACTTGAGTTACTTTTTAATTTTCAATTAGTAGAAAAATCATAAATACATTTGGTTAAAAATAATTGTTTACTTAGATTAAGAATTTGTTATAGGATTACGTCAGGATCTTGATTTAATTAAAAATTAATTTTTTCGATAACTTATAGATTCTACTTATACCATATATTTTTTTCTAAAAAAAATAATGTTTTTAATCATTCTCATCAAACATATTTATTACCTACGGTCATTTTAATTTGTTTTTATCATAAATTATTTATAAGAAAATTAACTTTAAAATTTATTCTCCTTCTCCCTCTTCTTGTTTTTTTTCTACTGTTGTTCGTCGTCCACACAGCACAACAGTCATAAATACAGGGATTGACTGGCCGAAGCAGAATTCAACAGAGACTATTGCAGGAGGTCACAGTGTATATATAGTGGCCTGTCAACTAGGTCACTTGATTTTCGTGTTTATTTGACAGGGAAAAAAAGATAGAGCGTACAATGGTGAGTTTGTGTGCATTTTCATGCTTTGGTGCCCCAGCAAATCATCATCATCATCATCAAGGTTTGTGTCAAATTTCTTCATGGATTTCTGATCAAATGTTTCGATTGTGTAAGAAGTTTCTTGGCCTTTGGCAGATGGGTTGGTGAGAAATGTAACGTTTTTGGAAGCACAGAGAAGTGGTAACCGAAGGTACTCTTATAGAGATTTTTCTTTCTTTGCCCCCCCTTTTTTTTTAATAAGCAAAGGTACTCGTTCAGAAATACCATATGATCCTGCTTACTGAGTATATGCATTGTTTTAAAATTTATTTTTTCAATGTTCTTATCAATCAAATCATATAATGTTTTAAAAAAACCAAAATCATATGTGCACATAATATAAATTTACGAGTTTGGAAAAAAAATTCAATGGACACAGTGTATATATTTGAATCTATGTGGAATTCACTGGTAAAAACTAGTAAATAAGTCCTTTTAATTCGTTTGACGTCGAGGTTAGTGTTGCACATGTCAAAAATTAAGAATGAAAAGGAGATATGGATTTGTTCCTTTGTTTTCAACAACTTGAAGTTTCCAGTTAGAATCACTTGTAATCTTCCTAAAATCCCAATGATTTTGCTTCAACTGTTAAGAAATTATTTCAATTCAAGATTTTCAACAGTCTTTCATCAAAGATTTTCAGGAGTGTCACCCCAGTTAAAGTGCCGGTGAACCAAGCACATTGTGCACCGAAGAGAAGCCAATGCAAGAAAACCGTTGTTTTTCCCTCAAGATTGTCATCCTCAGCCAGCACTAAAACTGTGCCTGGCAGAACTTGCAAAGGATACAGAGAGCACAGAGTTCTTGTCACTTTACAGGATAGAATTTCGACAAACCCTAAGAATGACAATGTTTCGTCGAGTTTGAAGGACACTGTATTCCAGCTGTTACATTCGTTCTATCAGTTTTCTCGTCCTCATACTGTGATTGGCACTGTAAGTCTCATGTTTTTACACTTTCATGACATAGAATCAACGTTTCGGATAGTAAGAAGTCAGTAAACCTGGGCTAATTTAAGTTCTCTTTTCTTTTCTCTTCCTTTTTTTTTGTGCAGCTTATAGGGATAACATCAGTTTCTCTTCTACCAGTAGAAACAATATCTGAACTGTCTCCCACATTTTTTATGGGATTGCTGAAGGTAAGTTTTGGACAAGAAGACCAATAATTGCCTCTGATGGGATTTTAGCTCCAATACTAAAGAATTCTTTTGACAACTCAGGCATTGGTGCCATCGGTGTTGATGAACATTTACGTGGTGGGGTTGAATCAATTATTTGATGTTGAAATAGACAAGGTATGTATTCACGTGGCTTAAATTATCGGTTTGTATAATCTCTGCAGCAATTTATCTTCTACTAAATGCATGGTATATGAATTAATTTTGGTTACGGCATGGATTTCTTCTTGATGAGGTACAGTTGTTTCAATTAACGCTTCCCTCACTGCCTGCCAATGCTGTGTTCTTGGCTTCATTTTTTACTGCTTTTATGTTCCCAGGTAAACAAACCTTATCTCCCACTTGCTTCTGGCGATTTCTCAATGGGAACTGGTGTCGCTATTGTTTCGGCGTCTTTGTTGGCAGTAAGTAGGATTACTTGTTCAGACACAGCAGCAGAGAAGATTTAAGGATTTGTATGTCAGTCTGCTGATTAATTTGCCTCCTATGTTGATTATTTGACTTCATTTATCAGAGTTTTGCAATGGGAATTATGTTTGAATCCCCACTACTACTTTCTGCCCTACTCATAAGTTGTGTGCTCGGGAGTGTGTATTCTATAGAAGTAAGTTCCTTGCGCACCTTAAATCAACAGTTTTGTAATATTCTGCTGCTATCTAAATGATCTGAAAGACTTGGAAGGATTATAGCATGACATGCTGAAAATCTCTGTTTCTTTGTAGCTTCCTTTTCTCAGATGGAAGAAGCACGCATTTCTTGCTGCAACTTGCATCATGATCGTGAGGGCTATTGTCGTTCAACTCGCTTTCTTTGTACACATGCAGGTGAAAAGAAATTCTTGAGTTTGTAGTTCACTGAGCCACGGATACCTCAGTCTGATCAACATTTGAAAGTCTATTGTTTTGTATGACAAATCTATCACTCAGGATTTCTTATTGCTTCCCTGATTGACTCGACCAAATCGATCGTACTTTGCAGAAATTTGTTCTTGGCAAGACAACAGTTGTGACAAGATCATTGGTGTTTGCAACTGCTTTCATGTGCTTCTTTTCTGCTGTCATTGCCCTATTCAAGGTAAATCCACAACCATAATGGACCTTGTAAGGCAATTAATTATTACTTTATTTTAAATACAACGGTACCAAAGTACGTAAACATCAAAGTTAAATCCGATTTGCAGCCTGAATTGAGCCGGCTCAGCCATAATTGAGGCTGTGTGGCTACTGTAGATGCCTAAAGATGTTAAAGAAATGAGCCTATAATCATGATGATTCCTAATTAATGTCTTTCTAGCATTTCAATAGGATATACCTGACGTTGATGGAGACCGAGATTATGGCATTCAATCCTTCAGTGTCAGCTTAGGGCAAGAAAGAGTAAGCAAACTAATCACTTAATATTATAACATTTCTATGCTTTGTTTTCTTCCTGCAAGATGGAGTAGAAGGATAAGTTCTCATATATGTCAAAGGCCTGACGCATTTTTTGCTCGTCTTTCCAGGTCTTTTGGCTCTGTGTTAACATGCTGCTAATAGCGTATGGAGCTGCTGTGGTTGTAGGAGCTTCGTCTACATTCCTACCAAGCAAGTTCATCACAGTATGTATCCTATAATATCCCTGCAAGCAAACATTCCTGTTTATCTAGTCTTCTACAATTTTTTTTGCTTCTAAAATTGGTTTTGATTCAGATATTAGGCCATTGTACTCTAGCTTTCATTCTGTGGCTTCGAGCACGATCGGTCGATCTTACCAGCAAAGATTCCATAACTTCCTTCTACATGTTCATCTGGAAGGCAAGTCAAATCATATAGAATTTCCATCTTAATTACATGAAACATGTTTAACCGCTTCATTGGTTATTCCCAGAGGCGCAGGGCCCGGCCCCTGTAAAATATCCCTGTAAAATATTTTAGATATTTTTTATTTAGTATTTAAATATAATAAGTAATAGATTATTTAATAATAAATTATTATTTTATTAATTAATTATCATTGAATATAAAATTATCTTTTCATCCAAGTTGTAAAAACCTAAACAAAAATATAATTTGTTCAATTTAATTATTTTTTACTGTTTTTTTATCTTTTTTTTTAGAATCCTAACCAAAAAATATAATAATACAAATTAAAATAAAACTATTAATTAATTTATTGTGTAATTAGTGATCCAAATTAAATTTTTTTATGTTCGTTAAGAATTTCATGAGGTATATATATATAATTCTGCTATTTTTTTCTAAATTTACTAGTTTTACTATTTTTTGATTTTTTATTATTATGAATGTCATTTTTTTTAATAAATTGAATATATTTTATAGGTTTGTTTTGATTAAATTTAGATTTTTTTCTGTTTTATTTTTAATAAAATTATTAAAATTATCAATTTTTGCTCACATATCTAATAAATTTGTCATGATCTTTTTAGCCAAATTAAATTCTTTAAAGAATACATATCCAATTTTAATTTAATTTAATTTTTTTTGGAACTAATAATTCTATTTTTTATATTTAATTTGCTTTTATATATTAATTTTTTTAATATGTGAATTTTACTTTTATATATTACCATGTTTTATATATAAAAATTTATACTTGTTATATTACTTTTGGCCCTCCCTGTTAAGTAATCCCAGCTCCGCCCCTGGTTATTCCTATGTTATTACAGTTATTCTATGCCGAGTACTTCCTCGTTCCGTTTGTTCGCTGATCAGAAGGCTCTTTCTGAATTTCTTTTTGTACGAGATAAAATCATCTGTTGTCCTTCAAAGAGAAGGTAGTGATTTGATGACGATGATGCTGGACAGGAAGGGAAAATGAGCACTTAAGCATGCCTGTAAAGGCAATGCTGCGATTTATTTTCAGTTCAAAACAGAATAATCAATACGAATCATGAGATAAATTATGGTTGGCTTGTCCGAATTATGTGTTTTTATGGGAAAAAACATTCTGTGATGAGGAGATTATCTTCTGTTAAAATTCACGCTCATTGGATCGCTGCCACCCACCGATTACATGGACCATAGATCATATCTTCATGTTAAAACTAGTTTAACTGATGTAGCTATGTTGTAGGTTTCTATCTCAATCAGTCAATAGTATTTATCAAAGTTTAAAATTTATTATTAAAAAAAGTTTGGCGCCTGCTCATAAGCAATTCTTTACTTAATTTATATATATGGAAAGTATTCTGGGTCAAATTATTTTTCATAATAATGTGTTTTCATATGAAAAGATGTATTTTTTTTTTCATCAAAAACCTGTCTTCTGAAATTTATTTGCTCCTTGAATTTATTTTTTGTGTGTGCTTTAGTTACTAAACTTTATTTTTTGAATTTAATCCTTGTAAGATATGCTGGTTTATGTGTTGGGGTTTATTTTAATTTGCATGCTACTGCTTATCCCACATGTCATTACAATATTTCAACATTAAACTAAAAACCCATGCTCCTGCCCATCCTACGTATCATAGAATATTATGACGTTAAACTAAGGATTTATCTCACAAAATAGTATTTAAGGTTATTGTTGAATGGGAGATTGAAAAGGAACCAAATGTTTTATGAAAAGGCTTTGAAAAACTTCGATTCCATCTCTCAAGTTTCAAATTATACATTTTTTAGCTCTTATTCTTAAGAATTTTTGTGTTTTAGTCCAAAGTTTTGTTTTTATCATGTTTTAATCTTTAAATATTGATATGGGAAGAGAGTTGCAGAAAAAAATAAAAAGAACTAGCCATATTTTGATCATTAAAAAGATCAAATTTGATGTCAAAAAATTCATCTATTTTTATAAATTTTATTCTGATTCAGTTTGATTTTAAATTTATAAATTAATTTAAGGTTGAAAATGATTTTATTGAGGTTTATATAATGTGTTTTTATGTGTTTTAAGATGAAAATAAATCTAAAATAATTTTTTTTTAAAAAATTGAACCCTAAATTTTTTAACATGAAAAGATAACTAAAAATACTTCAATAAATAACATATAATTGGTCAAAACAGGTGATGTTTTGTTTGTTAAAACCTTTCTTAAAAAAACATTAATGCTATCTTTAAAAAGACCAAATGTCTTTGTTTGACAGAAAGCTTAGAAAAAAAAACCATTGTTCTTAACCTTTTCATTTTATAGACAAAATAATGCTATTTGAAACTTTGAGATGGTTTTTCGTATTTAAAAAATAAATTAATAAAAATTACCAAAAATATAATCAGAGCTTTTTCTAAGCAACGAATGGGCTCAGCCCAAGTATCAGACTTTGGGCACCCACTGAAAAAACCAAGGCCCAGACTCTTAAAAAATGTCTATCCTTCACCTCTGGGTAGCCCACAACCGTCAATAAATACATGTATAAAAAACCCTAATATCAAGACTTATAAGTTCTAGGGTTTCTCCTCTCAGTGACAAGACCAAGCAGCAGCAGAAGCCTATCAGAAGCAAGCAAAAATGGTAACCCTCTTCCTGTCTAGATAGATCCTGTCTTGATTGACTCGAAACTCTTTTGTTGATTCTTGACATGTTTTCTTGATGTTTCTATTTGTGCAGCCTTCACACAAGACATTTAGGATCAAGAAGAAACTAGCAAAGAAGATGAGGCAAAACAGGCCCATCCCTCATTGGATTCGCATGAGAACAGACAACACTATCAGGTCTTTTTTCTTGTCTTTGTTTCGCTGTTTGTTTTGAAGAAAAGAAAAGGAAATGAAACGAAGAAGGTTTCGAAGTTATTGAATGTGGGGTTTTTTGTGTTTTCTTTAGGTACAACGCCAAACGCAGGCACTGGAGAAGGACTAAGCTTGGATTCTGAGGTGTTTTGGGTACTTGGAATATTGGATTTTTGTTATTGTTTTTTGGGTTTTAATGAGTTGCAGAATTCATTGAGGAGAGAATTGTAGTTGATATTGCTTTGTAAGGAACTCATGAGAGTACCAATCGAGAAATCTTGCTATGTTTGAAGTGTTGACTTTTGATCAATTCTCAATTTGATGTAACTCGCTAGTTTTTGGTATGCATTTTGATTGTGTTTGATGTGCTGTTTTTTATGATCTGGTTATCATTAGGGTGCTTTGTCATTGCCGTTTTCTAAGATTTATTAGTCTTCACTGTCGTGAAGGCAGTGAAATGAGATTGTTTTCTTCTGCGTACCAACTATGGTAGAAGCTAGTTTGAGTGGCTTGGCTTTGTTTAATTGGTTGGATGCATTAGTTAGTCTAATTAAGAGCTGTTTTATTAGGTCGATTGGAAATTATTTTTTCCGTTTCTGTTCAATGTTTACATGCTTAAAATAGATTCCTTTGTTGATTTTCATTTCTAAAATCATGGTCTTTTCATTTCATTTGATTTTTAAGCAAAATCTCTTTTACGATGTTCTGATTTTGATCATAATCTGTGATCAATCTTCTATAAACGCAATCCCCTTAATAATGGAGTCTTTAAGATAATTCAAGTATGATATAGCTTCTTTTTTTCATGATCATAAATGTAATCTTCTCATTGTATTTGGGGGATTGCATATAGTTCCATGAACCATCTGACCTTGCATAGCCATGGCCTTTGTTAATGATTGGATGCAACTCTCTCAGCAAACAAAATTGTCACAGGATGTTCGCAGATATGTATGCTGATCATTTTTGCTGCATTTCTCTTCTTGGCACTGCAATTAAATGCTCAGTGACGTTTTCAGTTTTCAGAAAATGTACTCGTGCATTCAGTGTTCATTCTTCTCTTTTCAATGAAATCCACACGAGGGGAGAATGGGGTTTGCTCAGGATTCCTGTCGTTTTATTTTCTTCGTTTATGTGATGGTGAATTCTTGCCATTTATTTTACTAGCCTGACCTTGCGGAACAGATGTTGCATGATTATGTTTAGTTTGGAATTATGATTGCGGTGGTAGTTGTAGTTGATGTGATTTAAAGTTTTTTTTTTTTAGAAATATATAAAAATAATATTTTTTATTTAAAAAAAATTATTTTTGTGATCTGAAAAAATTAAAAAATAATAATTCTAGTTAAAAAATAAAATAAAATTGAGGGAATGCTGTTGGACTGCTTGTTTGCCACTCCCTTTTATATATTTATTTATTTATTTTTGTGGAAGTTGACAAGCATAATAGGCTAGCCGGTTAGTTGTTGTCCTGTAAGATTAACTGAAGCCGCTGAATATGGGGAAAGAGACCAGTGTCAGTGTCCAAACATTTTTAACTGAACGGGCCCATGGGCCAAATGGGGCCCATTTGGTAAACTCCAGCCACTAATCTGCTGGCAGATGGCTTTCTGAAGTAAATGAGCTCCCCACCAGTCACAAGGGCAGAAAGATTAACCACAACTTTTTATCAACAATCCATAACTGCGATCGCATCTCTCCTGTGGTGGGGTTGCGTTTAAGTTCCTCTCTCTTGTTTTTACTTTAGGAGAGATTATTTTCTTGTGGCCTAACATGAATTGAAGACCACATAAAATTATCAAATTTCAGCACTGGTGGATGTCCACCACCTCCTTCCACCGTAGATTTAAAACTCTACTGGGGATTCTATATGGATAAAGTGCTGGATCACAGGTGGATCTCAAAAATATTAAAAAAATAATTAAAATAAAAGGACTCAATGATGATGATTATAAATTTAAAGTATCACCAACTAATTAAATTAATTAAATTGATGTTGTTTTGATAAAAAAAAAATATATTAGCAATCAGGTTTTGACATGAGGAAGCTTGCGTTGCTAGATTAACCTTGATTTTTTATTGAATTAGTTATTTTTTTAATTTGTTTTTAACCTAAATTTATTTAGGTTCCAAATTGATCGTCCCCAAATTAATTCATCATGTCTATTTAGATTTTTTTTTAAATAGTTTTTGCATGAATATTTAAAAAGATGATAGGATTTGTTTTTTAAAGTATTTTTTATTTATAAATGTATTAAAATAATATTTTTTATTTTTTAAAAATTATTTTTAAAATCAATATATCAAAACAATCCGAAAACATTAAAAATATTAATTTAAAATGAAAAAAAATAATTTTTTTTTAAAAAATTATAATACAAACAAAAAATGTTTATCTTGCAACACATAAGTTGTTTATCTTGTAAATTACACATTGGATTGTTTGCGTTCGACTCTCGTTAGTTACCATATTTATGTGTATATTGATTTATTATTTCTATGTTCTCATGACATGATAAATCATATCTTTTATCTTTTACGCTACCAAAATCTTTTATAAATGCGTTAGTCAGATACATGGCCACTATTTTTAAAAACTTGATTAAGATGTAGACAAATTACCTCAAGAATTTTCTAATCATTAAAAAAAAAAGATTTCGGCTAAATTATTATGTCATCATTACATATGGAAGCATGCACTCAAATCCTTGACCATTGGTCGGTCGAATATTACGTTCGGAATATATGGATATTATCTTTAAAATTTAATTGAGATGTGAAAACTAAGCCCTTGTTTTGTATTGTTTTCCGAAGGGTAAAATTAAAAAGAAAATTATTTCAAATTATTTTTTATATATTTTTAAATTATTTTAAAATGTTGATATTAAAAATGATTTTTAAAAATAAATAAATAAATATATATTAATATATATATATATATATATTAATATATTTTTGAGTAAAAAACACTAATAATAGAAATTAGATTTTGAATAAAAATATTAAAATAATATTATTTTAACAATAAATTATTTGAAACAAAATGAACTCTGTTTTTTAGTTTAATCGATCTGAGTTTTGATCTAATTAGATCATGTCAGTTTTATTTTTTTAACCCGAATTAATTAATTGAGATCTTGGATTGAGTGGATCTTAGAGTCGGTAGACTCAGTCGGAGTTTTATAAATATCCTTGGATTAATTTACCCTTAAATGTACGCCATCGTTACATATCAAAGCATGCACTCAAATCTTCGACGCAAGACTACTACTTGATTACGAACATTACCACAGAACAACTCCAGTATCTATAGCCAACAGCGGTTTCCTCTTTCTAAAGCCAACGGTTTTTCAAGGTTTCGTTTTCTTTAATAAACCCATCTATATTTTAAGCACCTTAAATACTTGTACATCGCACAAGTGGCTGTTTGATTTTATCAAAATCATTCCTTAGAAATCTCACCACTGAGCAGTGTGATTTTTGTTATTCAGATGGCTTCAACAATGATTTCTTTAGCTTCTGCTACTCCTTCTGCTTCACTTTCTGTGCAAGAAACTCTCAAGGTAGCTATATTTCCCACTTTAATCGCCACTTTCTACTGTTTTTCTCTTCTGGGACACCAGTTTTCTAAGTTTTCTGTTTGGTTACAGGGAAAATGTGGCAAATCAAATAAAATAGACTATGAAAGTAGACGTTAAGATTCAAAAGTTCGTATTTTGTTATTTTCTTGGCAGCCAAACGGATATTTATGATGTGGATCAGGAATTTTAATTGTGGTTTTGGACAGGGAAAGACGAGGCTTGGAAGTGGTAGTGTGAGTACATTGTTTAACAAGGAGAAAGGCAATCCCTCTAACAAGAAAAAGGTGTGAACGTTAATTCTTGTATTGTTGGGTGTTTTGGTTTTTTTATTGAATTATTGTTTGCTTGATCCTATGTTTTGTAATTGGTGGAGGATTCGTGATTTTTGCTGAAGCAGCAGCTATGTTCGTTTAGAAGTGTAAAAGATGGAGGCTTTGTTGTTTAATCACATATTTGTTGAAATCATGGGTTTTTTTACCAGTTCATGCTTCTTTTCTTTTGAAGATTTTGATATGACTTGATTTGAACTTAACATGCATATTTGGGTGGATTCGAGCTTGATATGTTTAGTTTTGAGATGTGGGTTTGCTGTTTCTGATTTGCAGTCATTTGGCCGGATATCTATGACTGTTGCAGTGAATGTATCTCGTTTCGAGGGTATTGCTATGGCCCCCCCTGATCCTATCCTTGGTGTTTCTGAAGCTTTTAGAGCAGACATAGATGTAAAGAAGCTCAACCTTGGAGTTGGGGCCTACCGAACTGAAGAGTTGCAGCCTTATGTGCTTGATGTTGTTAAGAAGGTTAGTGCACTTTATCAGTCTGCTTGGTATATATTTCTTTAATGGCAGTCTAGCTTTGGACCTTTTCACTTACAAGCAGCAGCAATGATATGGCAAATCTGGAATTGATTTTCATTTTCTAGGCTGAGAATCTTATGCTGGAGAGGGGAGAAAACAAAGAGGTATCTTAATATATTCAATTGTAAGAGTGACCAGAGTTTTTAATCTCCATATTTTCTTCAACTCACCAGACATAGATCATTTTTATGTAGTATCTCCCAATCGAAGGTTTGGCTGCATTCAATAAGGTGACTGCAGAGTTACTATTCGGAGCAGACAACCCGGTGATAGAGCAACAAAGAGTATGTTGAGGACATAAGCTTTTTTTTCTCTTCTGAGAGGAGTTTAATTTTTTATCCTAGCCTCAAAGATATTAATGGCACATAATAATGCGTTGATAATAAACTAGATATCGATTTGTATAAAATTTCCAGGTTGCAACTGTTCAAGGTCTCTCAGGCACCGGTTCTCTTCGATTAGCTGCAGCTCTCATTGAGCGATATTTCCCTGGAGCACAAGTTCTGATATCGTCTCCTACTTGGGGTTTGATATGCCACTTCCTTGTGCTTTTTGTACGATTCATTTAATTAATATCAATTTTAATGGCCAACAAACTTGTTTTGCAGGTAATCACAAGAATATTTTCAATGATGCAAGAGTTCCATGGTCAGAGTACCGGTACTATGATCCCAAAACAGTTGGCTTGGATTTTGAGGGGATGATATCGGACATAAAGGTTAGGTCTAGAGTAGTTATGCTGCACTAAAAAATTCCCACCAAATTGTTTTGAATCATTAGGATCAATGCCCAAGCTAAACACACCATGCTGTTACATCTTTCAGCTCCTCTGTTGTGCTATTCACTACAGTTTGCACTAGTATACTATCCTACCTGTCATACGCACACTCCCTCCCTCCCTCCTCTAGGGTTGGTCAGTGTTCAGGCACATGATTGAATATTACATTATTGGTGCTTAGTTTGACAATTCAGAGAGAAAGAGAGAGGTGGTCTTTCATTATAACCTCGGTTTCAGACTGAATCATTTCTCTAACTCGTGCTATTTTTTCATTACAGGCAGCCCCTGAGGGATCATTTGTGTTGCTACATGGCTGTGCTCACAACCCAACTGGTATTGATCCAACCCCTGAACAATGGGAGAAAATTGCTGATGTCATTCAAGAAAAGAACCATATTCCATTTTTTGATGTTGCCTACCAGGTATACAATGGTTCAAATCTGATCTGAATAACATTTGCACTATCAATTTTTTTCCTGCTGAACCAAAGATGGTGCCTGTGTGAACTGTAGAATATTTATTGTAGTTTGTTTCTGTAGTATCATGTAAAAATTTCTCAAGAATTTAGAATACTGTTTGAGCAATGATATTGAATTTAAAATTTTCAATGTACTATTAGGGATTTGCTAGTGGAAGCCTTGATGCAGATGCATCATCAGTGAGGTTGTTTGCTGCACGTGGTATGGAGCTTCTGGTTGCTCAGTCATACAGCAAAAATTTGGGTTTGTATGCCGAAAGAATTGGGGCGATTAATGTTGTCTGCTCATCAGCTGATGCAGCAGCAAGGTGTGATAAACCGATTTTTACAACATAATACATGCTATTTTAAACTGCTGGTTTCCTTTTCTTTCCAATGAAAAATGAATGAGATGCCATGCCCTTGTGAGTTGAATCTACTACGTGAGAACTGCTTAGTTAAGCCTTTTGCTTCTTTTTTTCGGGTCTCCTTTTGTCAATTTTGTTGTAATTGAGGCCAGGCTGGTGCTGTCTAAGGTGTCCTGAGAACAAGTTGCTAAACCACCAATTTGATAGCTCTCATATTATATTACCTGTTTAAATTAAGTTTTTCTTTTTACCTTAATTTTCAGGGTTAAGAGCCAACTGAAAAGGATTGCCCGACCAATGTACTCAAATCCTTCTGTTCATGGGGCTAGAATTGTTGCTAATGTTGTTGGGGATCCAGCTCTCTTCAATGAATGGAAGGCAGAGATGGAAATGATGGCTGGGAGGATAAAAAATGTGAGGCAGAAGCTATTTGACAGTCTCTCTGCAAAAGATAAGAGTGGGAAAGATTGGTCTTTTATACTGAAGCAGATTGGCATGTTTTCCTTCACTGGCTTGAACAAAGCTCAGGTAATTGTTCCTCAAATCTTTATCAAGTTCTGGATCACCTGTGCTTCTTTTGGTAGAATCATTAAAAAAAACTTTCATCGTCTTCATGTTTTTCTATATTTCTTCTTATTTTATATGCACGGGTGAATTTGTTCTCTCTCATTTTTCCCCTATAACCTCAGACTTCTCCATTTGTCATCATTAAATCGGTGGTTATCATAAAACATTTGCTGCCAGTCTGATCTTCATTCTGCTGCAATTGCTTAAGCTATTCAATTATTAAACTTCTCTGCTGCGTACCATGCAGCATTTTGTCCCTAACTTCTGATCTTTTGTGTTTCTCCCCTCGTCCGATCAGAGCGATAATATGACCAACAAGTGGCATGTTTATATGACGAAGGATGGAAGAATATCCTTGGCTGGACTGTCTTTGGCCAAATGTGAATACCTTGCTGATGCAATTATTGACTCCTACCACAATGTCAGTTGAAAGAAATGATGAACAGGCACTGCAACCAACAAGCAAAAAAATTTATCACTAAACTGTTTTACTGAGTTGATATTATTTTACGGAAGTTTTGTAATAATGTTCGCTGGTATTTGACTGAAACCAAATCCATGCAAACCGAGTTTTGATTGAGGCTATTTATTACATCCCAGCTGGGGCTAAGCTATATTTTCACTGGTCATGGTGTCAGTTTCTTCTCTTCTCAAGACATTCTCCTTTTGGCGGTCGCTTCCACCTTTATTAGGGAAGGACAGAAAAGAACTGCAGCACAGAGCAGAGCTCTCTGCTGAAGCCTTGATATCAGTGACCCAAAAATTTTAAATAAGAGGATAAATTATAAATATTATATATTATATATTATATAAACATGTATTTTATATAAAGAAATTAATTTAAAAATCATGTATTAATTTTTATCAAGTAAAATTAATTTTAAAATATTTTTAAAATAAAAAATTTATATTATAATTATTTTTTTCAAGTTTTTATATTTTAAAATTACTTAACAATGATTTTATTATTAATTTCATTAAAGATATTTTTTTCAATATATACAATAAATCTTTTATTCATCTATTTCTAAATCTTATAGAGACTAGTGAAATTATTGGCAACAATTCTTTGTTTATTTTACACAAGTATATTAAATATAAATATAAATATATATTTTTATTGTATCTTTAATTTTTTTAGTTATTTAGTACTTTATTTATAATCACTAGTATATTAATCATCATTATTTTTCATATAAAATTCATAACAAAATAAATATTATTTCATCAAAACTCATTTCAATTTATATTCATATACATATAATATTATACATAAACATATTAATTTAACACACCCATAAATTATCATATTATTAAGAAACAAAACTAAAATTAAACAATGAAATAAATAAAACTCACCTAAAAAATCAAGTATAACGCATAAAAAATTATTTACTTAATCTTTAAATTATAAAAGAAAAGGATATAGAAACAATAAAAACTTATTAAATTATTATATTAAATTTTTAATATAAAATATATTTAAAAAAAAAAAAGATTAAAGAGGCAATTGCCCCCCTTAATTCCTATTGTGGCTTCGCCACTGCTTGACACCCAAAAGATTAATAAAACTCCAATAGATAGAAAATGCTATTTTACAGATTCTCTGAATTTGCTGTAAAAATGACTGATTATGTTGTTGGCCATGAGATTGACAATGAGCTTGATGCTCAGAAATAAATTCTGGGAGTGCTGTTTAACTGATTCTATAAACTTTGCTTCAATTTACAAATGTGGTGAAGATCCCGACGCTCTTCGAATCCATCTATATCAACCTTCTTGACCGAAATAACCAAAGATATGAATTATCTAATGATACATCAACATATGCACATAAGTAACTTAGAAAGCGCAGTGGATCGATGATTCATCTAAAACAAAATTTAAGCAGAGGCAGCACCATCCAAAAACAGTCTCTCTGATGCGCCTTGTCGTTGACCTCTGGGAGTTGTAGGCTGTGGAACTCTTAGTGTCCCTCCAAGCTCAAGGGGAACTAATGGAACGAGAGAGTGCACAACATCTGTTATGAGGGGGCGGTAACTTGGCTCTGGTTGAATACACAACACGGCTACAGCAGCAACCTGCAGATATCGATATCCATTTAGCCAACTCAAGCAAATACACAAATACCAACTCTACAGCAATCCTAAAATCACCTAAGCATCGCCTAACTCAAGGCAAATGCACTCAGCACTCACCAACAAGTTTCTTAGTTCAACAATCATTCTCTCCTAACTTGCTGGTGATAACATTTAAGGCTCTCTCCTAACTTGCTGGTCATAACATTTAGGGCAGAATAGATCGATATAACCTCTGACTAAACCTCACCAAAGGCAAATTTTTGTTGTGCCCACTCGCAACTGCCAACCAATCCAGATTTATTATTTTAGGGAAAAAATCTTCTTCAGGGTTGATTTGCATTAGTCAACAGTCAACTTGGAGTTCACCTAAAACTTCTAGACTGTACAAATTCAATTGGAGAAGTAAACTATGGTTTTTATGGTTCACAAACCTGGAACAAGTACTTCTCATCTACTGAATCTCTGATCACAGGATCCAAAATGGTTGGAAGCACAGCTCTGTTAGTGAGCTGAGGCATGGCCTGCATTTAAAATAGCTAGAGCATTAAATATAGTTATCGAAATCTTGATTTATTGCCTCTGAAGAAACATTAGTTTTTTAGATATGGAGTTAACATACCCATGTTACTATAGATTGGCAATGTGCTGGTGTCAGTTTTTCTACAGGCCTTCTTCCTAATAGAAGCTCCAGAAGCACAACTCCAAAAGCATAGACATCACTCTTATCCGTCAATTCACCTACAATATTTCAAAAAGTAAATGTTGATAAGGGAAGAGAAAATGGCAATATGCAAAGCAAACACGATGTGATTTCAGTCATTTGAATTTCGCTGACATTATTTTCATTGATTGTCATGTGATTTGCTCTGTTAATGGCATCCTTAAAAGAATTATTTGGTTGTTGAACCTTGAGTGTGTCATACTCTTAGCCACATCATCTCCAAAATAAAGGGCTGACCACGGAATATTCAAGTGTTATGGATTGTGAAAGCCAAAACACACAGTAGTATTTTACACCTTGACCAAAAAATTCTTCGATAGGAAATGCATAATTTAGAGATGCTTTGACCATGCTATCCGAGATTCATTACTTCTAAGCTCATGAATTCATGCAAAATGCTTCAGTCTTCTCCCTCAAGTCACCTACACTAAACTAGTTCATATAAAAACAAAAGCGTGGCTTCTCAACTGAACTCCATTGTCTAGCTAACGAATCAAAACTACTGATGTCAAAATATAACCAGTTCAGTTAGCATACCATCTAACATATACTCTGGGGCTACATAACCCACAGTGCCTGAAAGCTTGAGCTTTTTCTTGTTATGAGAGCTATCAGCTACAGCAAGACCAAAATCTGACAGCTGAATTCAAACACAAGTTGTGAGAGAGAGAGAGAGATATTGAAATAATTGAAAGTTGAATTAATTTAACAAAAACTCAAAAATCTTATACATTTTTACCTTGGCATTGAAGTTGGCATCCAAAAGAATATTCGATGATTTCAGATCTCTATGGATCACTGCTGGGTTGCAGAATTCATGCAGATATTCTAATCCTCTATAGTGAACAAGTTGAAATAAATAAATACTCAAAGAATCAAAAGCAAACAAGCAAAAGAAATTTAAAAGTCTACAGAAAAGATAAAATCTCACCTTGCTGTATCAAGAGCAATTTTCAACCTTAAATGCCAATTTAGTGAAGATCCACGCGAAGGTCCTAAAGAATCAACGATAATCCAGGAAAAAAAAGAGAGAAATATATTAAAACTTTCTATTTCAAAATCCCAAAACTCATCTACCATGACACAGTAAACCCTAGTAAAAAAATGAGACAGATATTTTACCATGCAGTAGATCTTCAAGGCACCCATTTGGCATTAACTCGTAAATAATAAACCCCATCTCCTCGTGAACACTAAAACCCACAATAGAAATTATATTTGGATGGTGAAATTTGCTTAGCAAATCCACCTCATTCTGCAATTCCAATGAATAATAAATCGCCATCAAGAAAAAGCAAAGCTAAAAAAAGAAAATGATGCAATCAATTCTACCAGAAAATTGATGATACCTCAAATTCTCTCTGTGCATCATCAGTTGCGCAGTCTAGTTTCTTGACTGCAACACTTGAGTCATCTTCCATTACAGCCTCATATACACGTCCAAATCCTCCCTTTCCCAACAATTTATCATCTCCAAAATTGTTTGTTCCTTTCTCTAGTATCATATACTCAATTAATGAAACAGATCCCCTATTACTAACCATTTTCAAGGAACTGAATTTGCCCAAAAACGGTGTCAATGAAAGCCCTTTCTCCACATCTTCACATCGAAGCGAAACAAACCAAAGAATTATTAACGTAAAGCACAACAACAACCATAAATGTTGAAGTAAACTAGAGATGGGGTGGTGTTAAAAAGAAACCGAAGTACCTGAACACCGAGTAGCTTTCTTCTTTTGTGAGGACTTCTTATAGTAAATGAAACAATAAAACAAAGAAAGAAGGATGATAATAACAAGTATGCAACAAGCAACAATGAGCAACAAGATTATTTTCCTGTGTAGGTCATCATGCTGGTGGTGTTCTTTGATTCCCATTTCCGATTCAACCCCTGGTAAAATTATAGAAAGAAGCAGATTTTTTAGCTTATTAAGCTTTTACAAAAAGGAAAGAACCATAAAAACTAAATATTGAGACTTTATCAACAATGATCAGAGAGATGGGATCATGCCAAAGAGCTAAACTCTTTGTTACGCGTAGTGTGAAGTCATGAATGCACTAGATTTTGCAGTCCTTTTTTTGAATTTGAAACGGAAGTTTGAATCTTTGAAAGAACTTAAATCACCACAAAACCATTTCTTTTGAAAAAACAAAAAGGGTCCTTTCAAGTACCTGGAGAGAAGGCAGCCATTGAAGTTGAAATAGGAGAAATGGGAGAGGGAGATGGTGAAGGGACAGGTGGGTCTTCTTGTATGGCATGAACTACTACTAGACACAAATGAAAAAACCAAATGGGAACTGTTTGAGGAACAAGAACAAGACGGAGAAGCTTCATTGTTTGTTTGTTTCTAAGTGCAAAGAACACATGAAGACAGAGATATGTTAGGACTTCTGTTCCTTAGCCCGCTAGGTTCAAAAAAGACAGACTAACAGAAAGAGAAGTTACAAGTGGGTGAAACAACATGGGAAGGGTGTGTAGATTGTTAAAACTTTGGTTTGGATCTTCTCCTAGTTCTTGGACTTGCCATTTCTTTTCCTGAATATTTTTTAATTCTTTTTTTATTTTCTTTTAAAACTGTGACTCCATGTTAAAAGGGAGAGAAAAGGGAACAAAAAGGAGGCAGAAAAAAGCTATTTATGTTTTTTAAGGCATTAAGTGGGGGCCACGACGCCACAATCATGTTGGAGGGGCTGGGTGGAGGGGGCAAAAAAAGCAAGAGCCCGGTGACCTCCTAGCATGGAAGACAGGTAGATTCCATTTTTAACATCTTGGAGTTTCTCATGTTAAAACCCGTTTGCCCTGAATCAGCGGGCACCGTTTGTTTTTATTTTCAGATTTTTAAATAAAAAATATTTTATACCCCAACACCAAACACTTGTTAAAATTTACCAATAAAAATTAAAATATTAATATTTTTTTATTTTGATATTTTATATGCTTTTGGAGCAACATGGTTATAAGATCTGATTTTAAATCAATCTAATTCAGTAAGTTTTTTTTTATTTCTTTTTTTTGGTAAAAATCAATCTCGTACTCAATGATGGACACCCATTTTAATTTGTGAATAATAGAAATAGGATTTGATTGGAAATATATATATATATAAAGTTAATATGATATGTTTGGAACAGATCATATGTTAAATTAAATTAAATTTATAAAAATATTTAAATTTAATCAATAACTTATTATAATTCTTGTATTTAGAATAAAATACTAAATTATATAATTAGATTCAATTATATTATTTATGATACTTATAAAAACGAATTAAATTGGCAATCTTGATTTTTTTTAAAATTTAGGAATTATTTTTTATTACAATAACCCATATATATATATAAGAAAAACTTTTCAATCAATATCTTTTCATTTGAGTTTCGAGGAAAACAATTCTAGAAATATTTCAACGAAAATCATTGAGTTTTTCTCAAGTCAAACTTAAATAAAAATAATTATCAAAACAATACAAATTATATTACTCAATAGACAAGTCAATAACTAGCATAATTTTAACAATGTTAATAATTCAAAAAGATATCACAGTTATTAATTATAATAATTCAAAACATATCATCATACAAAAAATGCATAAAGAATCTCAACTTCAAAATAAATCATTGACAATTGCTTGTGGCAGCTATATAAATATTAATTCTAATTTTCATACATAACTTGAATTCTTCAATAATATATTACCAATCTATTTTTTTCCACCAATCATTCAAAGCATAACTCTTCTAAATGTCAAAAAAGAAGCAGCCAAAGCAAGCCAATGATAATCATAGTCTAAACCATGCGAGTTTCAAACTATATTTTTATTTTTTTATATTATAAATATTTAAGTTTTTTATCTAAAATTTCATGGGACAGTGTAAATATTTTAATTATATAAGTGAAAAGTAATAAAATCTTAAAAATAAAAAAATCTTGTATATTTTTAGAGTTATTTTGCGGGGTTTTTTCGAGAAAAGAAAGACGTGGGTATTTTTAAAACATTATTTTTAATATTAATTTTGCATTCATTTTTTCTATTAAAAAAAAACTTGACCTCTGTTCAACTTTCCTCTAAACCAACAGACGCAACATGCCTGGCAAAAGCAAATGAGCCTGGCTGGATTTCACCTCGTCTGATTTGTCGAGTTAATAAAAAATCAAAATGGAAATAGATATTAAAAATTCTGTAACCATTAAGTTCATAGAAATTGTTAAAGGCATTTATATATGGAGAAGGAATTTAATGAATTATTAAAATTTCTACTATGGTCATTAAGTTAATAAAACTTCAAGGAAAGTTAATAAAAATCAGAAAATGTAATAATGAATTAACTTAGGGGAGTATATATTAAAATCATTATAGTAATCATTAAGCTAGTAAAAACTGGGAAAGTAAGTTAGTAAAAATCGGAAAAGGTAATAATTAACCATGGACATGGAAAATAAATTGAAATTACAAAGTCTATTGTACTCATTAAGTTAATAAAAAAACTCAAGTAAATATAATAAAAACAGGAAAGGTAATAACTAACTTTATATATGAAAACAATTATTAAAAACACTGATTAAGCTAATAAAAAATTTAAAGTATTTCAGTCAAATCAAATATTTCACATAATTAGTTATTATAATATAGTTAATGGCACTGGAGTCCAGCAATATTTTTGAATTTTGCAACTTTAAAGTAATATTATTTTTATTGCTGTGTATATTAATATTAAAAATAATTTTTTAAAAATAAAAAAATTATTTTAATTATTTTTAAATAAAAATACTTTTAAAAAATAATATATATCTCATTTCCAAACATGCTCTCGTATATATAAGCTTGAAAATAAAATTATACTGATCAGCAATGTTAATTTAAAACTCAATATATTCATAGCCGCTCTCCATCCCTCCCTCCCTCTTTCAGTTTATCATCGGTGCTCCTTCACAGGCGATAGCCCCATTTTCCTCTCCTTCATCAACCCCAGATAAGATGATCTATGAACATAAATCTTTTTGGTCTTGGCTATATTGATTTTGATGCATTTTTTTTTCACTATTAGGGTTTTGATCTCTTATTGGAAAGGTCTTTGTTTTTGTTCATTTGCTAGGTCTTATAAGTTGTCCATGGTGATAATAATCTGTGTAGACGGAGTGACCAGTTTTGTTGCTGAAAAAACATGGTGACATCTGATAACAACTTTATCAGCAATTACTCCCATAGCTGCAAAACATTATCCAAGAGTCGATCAAGTTTAAGTTCATGGTCAGGATATGTTTGAGTTGAAAAAAATTAGAAAGGATTCTCTAAACAAAATAATCATTATTTAAAAAAGATTTTATAAATAAAATAAAAGAAAGAAGGATACCAATCTAGTATAAATATTTTAAAAAATATATATATCAAAAACATTTATTAAAAAAAAAAAAAACCTTGCCAGCCCACGAGCCTACCTTGATAGACCCATTCAACTAAGTTTTTTTTTTTGTTTTTTGCGCCTGGGTAGACAATGTATCCTCTAAATCTTGCCCAGATCCTAGGTGGCAGGAATATTGAGGTTTAATTTTTTTATTTAAAAATTAAATTTTTATTTAAAATATTTTAAGAATTGTAGTAAACTTATTTATTACCTTAGAAAAACCAAAAAACCATAATGAAAATCAAAATTGATCGGAATAAAAAATTCAACCAAACCTTATATATATATATATTTTTTTTACAAATTTTAAAATAAAAAAAAATATTAACTCTTCTCATCATAATAAATAATGTGACATAAAAATTATTTATTTTGATGGTCTAAACAATATGTTTTTTTTATTACTAGAATCCGGTGATCTTTCCCTCTCTCCTCTCTAAATTAGGAATTAAAACATAATAAATATAAATTTTTATACTAAAATATAATTTGAAAAATATTAAGATGTCAAAATTATATAATCCATATTATTTTTCAAGTTTGAGGATCAAAGTGTATCTTATTAAAAATTTATAGTACGTCACTCATGTTTGGTGTATTTTTTCATTTAGATACATTATTTTTTAATCTTTTTTTTTATAAAAATTTAAAATTAATTAATTTTTAATTAAAATCATATAGCTGAAAAACAAAATTAATAACTAAATTGAAAAAAAAAAAAACATTTGAAGAGTTCATCCACAACAATACATGTAAGGAGAAATAATGAGATATGCACTGTGAAAAACCCGTGTTTTCTAGTTTTATACTCAACAAAATTACACTTTTATGATAATAAAAATATTAATTTGATACCATTTGTATAAAATATTTTTTACTAATAATAGTTTAAATAAATTTTTCTGGAAAGGAGTCGCTATTTATAAAAACAGTAAAATGATTACAGCTGGATACTGAACCCAGTACCTCTGCACTTTTTCTTATTAACTCGATCTTGTCATCTTTGTTAACTCGATCTGTCCTTATAGTTCCTCGGGTATTTGCATTTGGTCCCTAAACAATAAGATATTTGCAACTTAATTACCTGGGATTAATTAAAAAAATATTTATTTCCATTGCAAACATGATCTAAATGCACTTTTACTAACAAAATCATTACCGAATAAACCTTACTAAAATCAACAAAAATTATCAGCAATGACTAAAAAATTATTTTGAAAGTATTTTTTATTTAGAAATATATTAAAATAATTTATTTATTTATTTTTTATATAAACACATCAAAATAATTTTAAAATATTTAAAAATTTTAAAAAACACTATTAAACGAAACTCTCAAACACTCGTATAACCAATTTGTGAGCATCTACACAGTAGCTAATATTTTTATTATTTTGTTAAGATAATATTTTTTAATAATAATAATTAATTAACTTTTTGTGTGAAAAATGAATTAAATTAAAATAAGTGCTAAAATCGCTATCATGGTCATTAATTTAATAAAAATTCAATAGGGGAATATATATTAAAACCATTATTGTAATCATTAAGCTAATAAAAATTGGGAAAGTAAGTTAGTAAAAATCGGAAAAGGTAATAATTAATCATGTACATGGAAAATAAATTGAAATTACAAAGTCTATTGTACTCATTAAGTTAATATATGAAAACAATTGTTAAGAACACTGATTAAGTTAATAAAAATTAAAAGTATTTCAATCAAATCAAACATTTCACATAATAGTTATTATAATATAGTTAAACAAGTTAAAAGCTCCTGGCATTGCAATCCAATAATGTTTTTGAATTTTTTAAATTGATGCTTTTTTTTTCACTGTTAGGGTTTTGATCTCATATTGGAAAGATCTTTGTTTTTGTTCATTTGTTAGGTCGCATAAGCTGTCCATGGCGATAATAATCTGTGTAGACGGAGTAACCAGTTTGGTTGTTGAAAAAACATGGCGACATCCGATAACAACTTTCCCAGCAATTACTACCGTATCTGCAAAACATTATCCAAGAGTCGATCAAGTTTAAGTTCATGGTCAAGATATAATCGAGTTAAAAAAATATTAAAAAAGATTCTATAAACAAAATAATCATTATTTAAAAAAATTATAAATAAAATAAAAAAGAGAATGATATTGATCTAATATAAATATTTTTTTCAAAAACAAATTTATAAAAAGCATTCATTGAAAAAATTTAGAAAAAAAAAATAAAAAATACACTTACCGGTCTACTTGATCCATCTTGTCAACACCCTGCGCGAGCCTATCTTGATTGACCCGTGCAACTAATTTTTATTTTTTTCTTGCACCTGGATTAGATAACATATCCTCTAATCTTGTCTAGATTCCGAGTAGCAGAAATATCAGGGTTTAATTTTTCTACTTAAAAACCTGTTTTTTAATCTATTTTTTATTTAAAACACCTTGAAAAACCTGATAAATCTATTCATGATCTTAAAAAACTCAAAAAACCACAATGGAAATCAAAATCAACCAAAATAAAAAATTCAACCTGAGCTTATTTATATTTTTTTCACAAACTTTAAAAGTAAAAAAAATCTAATATGAAGTCCCTCATCATTTTATCATGAAAATTATTTATTTGGTGGTTTTAAATCTATCTAAACAACATGTTTCTTTTTCTACTGCTAGAATCTGGTAACTCTTTTTCTCTAACTTAGGGACTGAAACATAATAAATATAAAATTTTATATCAAAATATAATTTAAAAAATATTAAGATACAAAAATTATATAATCCACGTTATTTTTTTAAGTTTGAGGATCAAAATGCACCTTATTCAAAATTTATAGCAGCCATTCATGTTTGGTGTATTTATTTATTTAGATATATTTTTTTAATTCTATCCTTTTATAAAAAATTAAAATTAAATTGTCAGAAAAAAATTAATAATTAAATTTAAAAAAGCATTTGAATAGTTTATCCACAATAATAGGTGGAGGGGTAAATAATGAGACATGTACTGTGAAAAACCCATGTTTTCTAGTTCTATACTCAACAAAATTACACTTTTATGATAATAAAAATATTAATTTGATATAATATGAATAAAATATGTTTTACTAATAATAGTTGAAATAATTTTTTCTGGATAGGAGTCACAATTTATAAAAACAGTAAAATGATTACAGCTGGATACTGAACCCATTTCCTCTGCGCGCTGTTCTTATTTTCCAATCTTGTCATCTTTGTTAACTTGATCTGTCCTTATAGTTCCTCGGGTATTTGCATTTGGTCCCTAAACAATAAGATATTTGCAACTTAACTCAATTACTTGGGATTAATTAAAAAAATATTTATTTCCACTGCAAACATGATCTAAATGCACTACTACTAACAAAATCATTACCGAAAAAACCTTACTAAAATCAACAAAAATTACCAGCAAATGAACTAAAAAAATTATTTTGAAAGTATTTTTTATTTAGAAATATATTAAAATATTTTTTTATTTTTTAAATTATTTTTTATATAAACACATCAAAATAATTTAAAAATATTTAAAAATTAAAAAAAAACACTATTAAACGAAACTCTCGAACACTCGTATAACCAATATGTGAGCATCTACACAGCAGCTTTCTAGCACCGACCGCTACAAGAATGGAATCATAGAAAAAAACCGGCATCGATCTAAAAGTAGTCTGCGCTGGTCATTTTCATAATTATATTTCAATGACACGAGATCATTAATTATTAGACTATCTACCAATAAAATAATTAAAAAAAAACTTGTCACGTGTTAGGTAAGTGGTCTGCTTCAAAATAGCAATAAAATAATTAAAAAAAAACTTGTCACATGTTAGGTGAATGATCTGCTTCAAAATAGTCGGTCGAGACAGATCACAACTTATAGGTTATTGATGATGATGACAATAATAATAAAACTTTTAGAGCTTGAGATTTTATTTAATTTTATGCATGAGCATCATGATGATTTTATTTTTTTAATGTCAAGAGATATATTTAAATCAGATTAAGTATTAATCAAGACTAAGTTTTATTTTCGGATAATATTAAAAGGTTATATTCTATATTGATATGATGTATTTAGAAGTATTTATTGATAAATTCTTTTAAATACCAGTTTGAATATTTAAATTTAGAAGATTAAAGGGTAATTCTTTAACTATTAGCGGGTTCTTGGGGCTAAAATGACTTTGATTATTAGGATGGAGATATATTAACACTAATGCTGGAACAGGGTTCATAATTTGTGTCATCATCGAAGAAAGACTGTTGGCTAGAACCACCATGGAGAGTTTTTTAGGAGTTTAGTAGTTGTTTTTTATTAAAAAAATAAATTTTTATTTTTAATATTAGTATATTAAAATGATAAAAAAATTAAAAATATTATTTTAAAATTTTTAAAAATCAAGAATTTTTAAGAACAAAGTGTTGGATCAAGGGTTTTTACATGCGATAATTGACATTTATAAGAAGACAAATTACATGATCCTTTTTAATTCTTATTTAGTAGCTACGCACCTACGCCCGCGGTGTCCCTCTTATTTTAATTTGACAGAAGTACACACACTACAGCATGCAAGCAACAACTCCCATCTCTCAAAATATATATATATATTAAAATTACTTTTAATATCAATGCATTAAAATAATTTAAAAATATAAAAAAATTAATTTAATTTAAAATAATAATATATTTTTTAATTTTTTTAAAACACATAAACAAATGGGCTGTAGGTGACCTAAGAGCACACATGAATGAATGATTATTCAAACTATTTCATGAAATATAATCAAGGTAGCAATAATTACGGGGTTGGTGAGATTTTGGCATTCCATTAAGAATTCAAACTAACTAGAAATGATAATCATGTGGCTAATTAAAGTGACGAATCATGCCTACACATGCAACGCCTTAAAAGTAGGGATAATTATTTTTTATTTAGTTGGATTTGGCTTTTATAAAAACAAAAATAATTAAATTAAAATTATTTTAAAAAAATTTAAACTAAACCAAAATCAATTCTGTTTTTAATCTAGTTAGGTTTTTTAAAATAAAACCGGTTGAAACAAGTTTGATTTTATTTTTTAATTTTGGCTTGATTTTTTTATTTTATCTTTATTTTTTAATTTAGTTCAGTTTTTCCATGTTCAATTTGATCTTTTTAGTTAAAACTTATAAAATCAAACTGGTTTTTTGTCAAAATTTTAATAATTTTTTTAAAATTTAAATTTTTTAAAATTTAATTAATTTTTTAATTTTTTTATTCACCCCTACCGAGAGATTGGTCACGTAGTTGGCAAACATCATGCTAATTTAATTATTTAATTCATTATGAAGGTGGGCTCAGGGCCGGCGGTGAGCAAATGGACTGAA
>NW_011499912.1:436305-467777 GCF_000495115.2 Populus euphratica | reverse complement strand
AATTAATTCGGTGTTAAGACATAAAATAAAAAAAAAACTAATTTAAAACAGTATAAAAATGACCCGGATCAGCTTAGTTGATCATGAAATATAGATAATCTTATAGAGAACAAGTCAAAATAAACCATAAAATTTTAATTCTTGATTAATTCAATACTAAATAATAAAAATAAAATAAAAATTGATGAAAAAACTTAAATGAATAAAATTTATTTGTCAAACTTGCCGTCTGAATAACGAGGCAAGATAGCCTCATAATAAAATTAATTAAAAAAATAATAAAATTAAATTTTTAATAAATTTAATACCGGGAGGTGAAATAAAAAATAAAAAATAAACATAAATTATAAATAAAAAATAAACAAAATAACACTCAAGTAATTAGAGTTATGTAAATAAAATACATGAAAACTTCATGTTTTTTTTGTTTTGTCAACATGGCTGAAAGGATAATTGTCTTTGATACGAATAGAAAACCTAAACATTTAATAATTAATGTAAGATTATCAAGAAATGTATATATTTATGGTAATATTGGGTTACTATTTTAAGATAATAGAGATGAAGATGATAATGATAAAAGAGACATTTATTTTTTAAAATATACAAATTTATTCTAAAATTATATTTATGCTGAAGAGATAAATTTATTTTATATTTTTTACAATTGAACTATTTATATTATTTTTTCACTTTTTTCTCATAAAACACCAATCAATCACGACCACTGAAATAACTTTTCGTCCTCTTCGACACATCCTTGACATGTGCCATCTGTCCATCCAGGAAGCTCCCTTGTCTCCGTCCAATCTCTTTGTCAAAATAAAGAAGGAAACGCTTCCTCCACACAAAAAGCTCTGCCGGTTCAAATGTCTATGATAACCAAGAGCGGTCCAATCGGACCGCAGAAGCAAAGGTCGGTTGGCTCAATCAGTCACGCGCGTCTTTTCCAACGTCTACGTCATTCCATTTAATAAGAAACACGTATAATAATTCCTGGGTCCAGCTGTCCTCTCATCTTCGAGGATCCAATGCTCTACGATGTTACAAAAATGCCCATTGATATTTGTTCAAATTACAAAAAGTATCCAAGATCATTCGCATTTTGTGACCTGCTTTTATTAATTGCTTCTTCGCTAGCTTCCTTGCTAAGTTGTCGACGCTACATTTTACTTGGGTGGTTCTGTATTTTATTTTAATTATAGATTTAAAGATATTTATTTTATTAAAAAACACCATAATTTTACATATATTTAAATATTTTTTTTTTAAAAAAAGTATAATTTATATATTTTTAATCTATTTTGTTAACCTACAACCATAGAAGTCAAATATATATTAAGAGGTGTTTAAAAGAGTGATAGTAATTATTTTTTTAAAAATCATTTAAAAATATATTAAAATAATATTATTTTAATTCATTTTTTCTATTATTACATCATAAAAAATTAAAAAATATAAAAATTAATATTTTAAAAATTAATATTTTAAAAATTAATTCTAGCTAATCTTCATCATTTGGACTGCTATAAAAAACACAGGCTAAATCTAATTTGTTTTGAAATTTTAGTATATTTGGTAATGTATTTATGATTGTTTTTTAAATAATTTTTTATTTAAAATGTATATTAATAATATTTTTTATTTTTAAAAAAATTATTTTTGATATCAATATATTAAAACAATCTAAAATATATTAAATTTTAATAAAAAATAAAATATTTTTTAATTTTTTAAAAATATAATTATACTACGTTCCTGAACGGTGCCTTAAAGGTAGGATTTGATTTTTCAAATAGTAAAAACTGATCTCCAAACCCCGGGCATGTAAATACTTTTAAAAAAATATTATTGTAATAAAAACCGTCGACTCTTTCACATGTAAATTAATTAAATAACCATTTTTTTTTCCAAACCCATCGCAGAATGATTCAGCGACCAGGGGACTTTCCTCACGAATTTCCCAATGAAAAGCGCATTTCAAAGATCCAAACCGTGTCTATTGTGATTGCTCGCATGGTTCTCGTGAATTGTGGTCATAAGCAACTCTTATAGATCAATTTCTTTCTTTGAAAACAGTAAATAGCTTTAATTAATTTTTTTATTTTTAAGTTTCGACCTGTATGATAATGGAGCAGGCATCAAATTGTTTGTTTGTTAGTTTTAAATGAAAGTAAAGGGAGGGAGGGGGGAGATTTTGTTCATATCTGGGAAGTCATTGGAATAAAAAAAATTGTTTAGATTACTCCCATTGTTACAAAAATTAAAAAAACAATCAAAGATAAAATACATTTGTGATGCCTAGAGACCGTGGTTAAATAAATATCTAGTTTCTGACTAATTTACTTGTTTTAATAAAATATAAAATATTAGTTATTTTTTAATCTCTCAACACAAGAAAATTTTTTTATACCATCACAGTTAGTCTGTTTATTTTTATATTTTTTTAAAAAAATTAAAAAATTAAAAATTAATATATTTTAAATAATTTTAATATGTTAATATTAAAAATAATTTTAAAAAAATAAAAAACTAATAACATATATTTTAATATAAAAAAATTATTTAAAAGTAACCACATAAACTTTTAATGTATTTCTGTCTAATTTTGTGTGCACATCTTTCAAAAAGATCCCTACTACAGAAGCATTGCATGAACACAAGAATTTTATGTGTTTTAAAATATTTTTTATTTTAAATTATATTTAAATTATAAAAAATATTTAAAAGCATATCTTTATGTACGCTTGCATGACACATAAAGTTGACATCTAGTTTGCTTTTTTTTACTTTTACATTCGAAAAGGATTTCTGCCGTACAGAGAATATTTTTTCTCTAATTTTGGTTGGACGGATTTTTTTCCGTTCACAGTAGAGCAGAGGAATTCAATGTTTTCTATGGTTTCGAATTTAGATTTGTTGCTGTAACAAGTTAATGTTATTAATTTAACAATAAATAAATAAAACACTTAGAGAACTGGCTCCACAGTAGCGTGACAGCAAGAAAACGGTTGGAGTGGTTCGTGGCATTATCGTAGTTAAGAGAAACCATAAGGGCTGAAATTTAAGATAGACGATAATTATGGCACCGCTGGCATCGAACCCACGTCAGATACAGCGCCTCTCGCAGCCAAAGTACTGGCGGGGTATTCCCTCTCCCAGCTACCCCCACCACGCTCCTTAAATCACGTTGTTAAAATAAAGGTTTGTTAGGCGGTGGGGTACGTGATGTTTTCTTTTTTAATATATTATTTTTATATTTAAAATTTGTATTTAAACAATAAAAAATTAAATTCATTAACAAACACGCTTTTAAATATATTTTATTTGAAAATATATTAAAATAATATTTTATTTTTATTTTTAAAAATTACATCAAAGTAATAATAAAATTTAATTTTTTTTTGAAAAACATACATAGTTCAACTACAATTCTAGAATGCAACCTAACTAACTATCTTATCTAAATTCAATTTTTTATTTGCAGTCATCCCGTGTTTTAAGGGTAAAGTAATAATATTACATTATTTTAATATAAATATTTAATTTAAAAATTTCATGTCCATATTAACAATAGCAATTTGACGCCATCAAAATGGCGTTTCTTTTCTTTGAATTTGAGAATTAAAATGTGATATTTTTTAAAATAAAATAAAGAGTTATTTTAACGATTTCTTGCGGAAGAACAATACGGTAAGAATAGATAAAGGAGGAGTTAACGTCTGCGTAAACAGTGATTATTTTTTATGATAAAAGTTATCGTGACTTGAGGATGACATTAAATAATAACAAGTAAGAAATGCAACGTTACGGAAAATTGAGACCTTTCCTATACCAGAATGAAAGATGAAAAGTAGCAGTTGACAAATAAATAATATATTTAGGAAAAAAATTAAAGTAGTTGTTGACTAATCACGCTAGTAATTCTCTTAATAAATACAATATCCAACCAATACAATTTCATCAAATATTACAAAACTAAAGGAATTAAGGGGGTTATTATTATTACTATTATTATATAACCAGTATTTATCTTAAGAATTAATTGGTTTGTAAAACAAAAAAAAAAGTCACCGAATTTGTTCTTGGAATTTGTGTGTGTTCAGCAAGGTCTCATGTTTTATAAATTACTTTTAGTTATGATTTAACAAAAATAAATTAATATATTTTCAATGAAAATGATTATAAAATATATTTTCACATGTATTTTAATTTTTTCGAGAAATCAAGGTTTGAAATATATTATATGAAAGCTTAGTGTTTTTTAGTGATTGTTTAAAAATATAATAAAATTTAGTTTTAAAATATATGTTTACTTAAAAATATTTAAAAATAAAAGTTAAAAAATCTGAAAATACGGTTGAAATATAAAGTGAAAATAAAACAACAAAAAAAAAATCCGCTCCGTGTTTCTCACGTATCCCTAGTGAGATTGGCATAAGAAACTGCGCCCTAATCCTCAAATGATCAAATCCACGGTCTCATCCTCCTTTCTCCTTCCCTTATAAAATCAACCCTCTCCACTCCTCTTTCTCCACGTCAACTCCAACGTAGGGTTTCCTCTCTTCCTCTTATCTTTATTGGTTTCCTTTATTTTGCTGCCAAGAAATCTTGTCTTCTCGATCTGTTTCTGGAAAAATAACATGGGAGTTCTTGTTGTAAATCCTCAAGATTGCCTGAAAAATCCCTTACAATCACAACCACAACCACAACGTATGAGGTTCACACGGAACCCTAACCTCAACAACCCCCGCCCAAACCGGGCACAACCCAACCGCCGAAAACGGAGTCCCAACTCATCCCCACCTCCACGCGCCGCTGTACCCAAGAACAACAACAGCAACCTTGTTATGGGACAAGTCAGGATTCTCAAACGAGGCAAAGAAGATTTAATCGAGCCCGGAAAGAAGGACGAGACTCCAAGAGGGAGTCATAACACAGAGGCTGTGAAAAGTGAAGACCTGGGTTTTGTCTCAACCAACAGGCTGGGTCCTGATGCCGTTCTGGTTCCGACTCAGGTCCAACTCGCTGAGTCGATGGACATAGTTAATGGTTTTTATGCCGGATCGGCTTTTATTACATCCCCGCCACCCAGTTCTCTTCCTCTACCTGGCTTTTTCACGAAGAAGACAAATAACCTTGTTGCTGTTGATGCAAGCAGTGAGATAATGAAACTTTTAGGCCTTAGTTTGTAGTTTCATCAAGGTTTCTTTTATTGGGTTTTGAAGCTGCTGCTGCTGCTGCTCTGGCAGATGGGATTTGAAGGCTGAAGATGATGATGTAGATGGGGTTTTGTTTTTTGATGTTTTGCATTCGATTGTCCCGTATTTTTTCAAGGGGAGAAATCGAATTGCTTGACCTTAAAATTCTTAGTCTTACTGGGTGCGTGCGCTCGCTGTTTCTGCGTGTATAGTTTAATTATCAGTTTGTGTGAGTCCATTGCTAGAATTTAGAATCTCTAAGGTCATTCGGGGTATTTAAGGTTACAGTTAGCTCCTTTTAAGTTAATGATGGTTTAGTTTTAATATGTTTAATTTTGTAACAGGTGCCTGTCAAGATGACCTTTGATGCCCTTTGTTTTTAGGGGTTGTCTTTTTGAATCCCTGTTCATGCTGTGCTTGATTAGTTGTCTTAATAAAAATCAAATCTTTTTAGTGTGTTAAATCCCCTTGTGTTTGCCAGCTTAAATTGTAATTCGGTTTGTTTTTTACACTTGTTAATCAATAACAACTCTCTAAGGCAAGAGCTTGTTTAAGATTCCATGTCTCGCACTTTTGCTTGCCATCCAAACCAGATTATCTGGGTCACCCATTGAAGCTTGAATCCCGGATTCAAGCATTCAAGACATGAATCTGCCAACGGATCAAGCATGATCCTCTGTTTTCGCATTTGAAGCGGAGAAGCCATCCCTCTTATCATGTTTGCATCATCCTCTAGTTCGAAGTTTCACAATCTTGAGTCGCCCATAAAATTTTGTTGTTGCAGAGAAGTCTGCAGTTATGTTTGTGGTTTCGGGCAGGGCTGTGAGGAAGTGTTTCGCTAAATTTATGTTTGCAGCGTGGTTGCTATGACTCGCTAAATTTATGTTTGCAGCGTGGTTGCAATGACAACTATTTCAACAATGCTAATTATTTCATTATATTTTTTTATATTATACATACCGGATCGTACTTGCTTCTTGTACATAGCTATTTCAATAATCCTGAGTGGGGGGCACTTTTAACAAAAGAGAAGATGCTTTCACTATTACATCGTTACTTTTTCCAAAAAGCTGTCGTCTGTATTTCTTTGTGAAAGAAATAATGCTCTAATTATATTCAAAGAGTTTTCCCGACAAGATTCAAATCTCTGCCAAATTATTGAGTGTAAGGGTATAATTATTAAATCTGATTTAACTTTTTAGAAATTTATAAACTTTGAATATCAAACCCGTCAAGATTTAAATTGAAAAAAAATAAATTAATTCAGTAACACTTTAATAATGTATTAGATTTCTAATAATTTGGTTAATCTAACTAAATATAACTAGATAAACTTTGTTTTTTTTTTTAATATTCTAATAATTTGGTTAATCTAACTAAATACAACTAGATAAACTTTGTTTTTTTTTAATAAAAAATATTATTTTTATAAAAACAATTAATATGAATGAATTTGATGATTCGGGAGTTAGCACAATAGTTGACGAGTTGATCCAGTGTTTTGATAATCCAAATCCATTTTCGGGACATTCCTCGTGTAATAGCTATCTACAGTGGTGCAAATATTAGGAGCCGTCAAAATTAACAGCAATCAAAATTAAATTAGGGGAGGTTTTGGTGAATTTAGTTACAATTATTTTTTATTTGAAAATATATTAAAATAATATTTATTTTATTTTTAAAAAATATTTTTGATATCAACACATCAGAATAATATAAAAATATCAAAAAAAATTAATTTAAAATAATAATTTTTTTTAATTCTTTAAAAGATATTCTTTAAAAAAAAAAAACACACATTTTTACCACTGTGAGCTTTTAACTTTTAGCTGGGCCGAAAGGTAGTTTAGGGTCAAGAATTGGACTTTAGAAGAATAAACAGTGGCCTCGCAAGAAGGATATTAAATTTTCTCATCAACCACGACAATACAGGGCATGAGTTTTTCACTGTAATTTTAGATATAAATTATTGTCTATTGCTGTGATGATTTTTTTTAGTTTAAAAATTAAAAATCGTGATATTAGGGGTAGTTTTATCCTTTTTTAATGATTCGTTAATTATTAAAAAATTATTAAATACATGTGTCTATCTTCTTTTTTTAAAAATAAATAGTAAAATTATTTATTTACCCATGATATCCAAAAAATTAGAATTTTTTACCAAGAATTTGTTTATTTTTTTTGTTATAATACAATAAAAATATATATTTACCCTTAAAAAAAACAAGACGTGTCTAGAGATATCTTTATCCTTTTACACGAGATTAATTTTTAAATTTTCAAGAATATAGAGAGTATTTAGTTATTTTATATTGGATAACGTGAGATATTACTCGATAGATAAACATATCCTTTCACTTTATTTTTGGAAGCATAATTATTTTCTCTTTCTTCTAATATAGCGCATGATATGTAATTTGTCACCGATAGTCATTTTGTTTTTCTCTTTCTCTCCAACCCAAAAAGGTATCTGGTTGTCTTTTTTGTTTTTATTTTTTTGATTTCTTGTTTTCATTCCTATCCCTCGTATAAAATTCATGTTTATTTTCATTTTAGTTATTTAATTACAATTTATCATGTATTATTTTTTTCATTTTATTCTTTATTATTTTATTTTATTTTTTATTAAAGTTTATGTTTTTTTTCTATTGTAGCCCTCATTCTTTTGATATGTTTTTCCTTTTGTTATATTTATTTTTTTGTTTTAATTTAACCTGTTAATTGAATGCTTTTTGTTGTCTTCTGATTTTTTTTTCTAGCCCATTCTTTTAATAACAACCTTTTGTTTTAAATCTTTTTGTGTGATTAATGTCTTTTTATGTTTTTTTTTATATGTTGTTTGATTTGTTGCAAATTGAACTTTATGATTTTCTCAATTATAGTATTTTTGATCTAATAATTCGAGTTACCATTTTGAAAAGTTAATATGGTTCAATGTCTTTTATTACCACATTTTATTTTATTATTTTATCATTCTAGATTATTAGTTAAAAAAATGGTTTTGTGACTATTTTTATTTTTTTTTAATTGAATTATCCTGATCTTATGATTTTGATCACTCGTTTTACATGTTTTTTATATTTTTTTAAAAAATATATTTGTATTTAATATACAAAGATGCTATTCTATTCATTTATGTTTTTTATTATTCTATACAAATAAACTTTATTTTTAAATATTTATTTTAAATACTTATTTTTATAAATAAAAAATATTTATTTTAAATATGAGGCTAAAACCTATTATAAATGAAAAATATATCCATGCACATTATCTAAACTTAAACATATTAAACTTGGGGTGCATTCTTGAGTGCATGGGGGCGCTGAGGCGTACACCTAATAAGGCTGGATATATGTCCATCCTGGATGAACACGTTGCATGCTATCTGGAGAGTTGGGTTCGGGGCTACTGCACTGAAACCCACTTTATTTAGGCCACTATTGTATATTAGGCTTGGGTTATAAAGCTTGAGCGAGCCTTTCTTAAGGTATCTTTCAAGTTCATTTTGGAGGTTTTTTTACTTGGATCCAACAATCATCTTTTTTTTTTCTTGATTAATTCATATAAAATTAATTTATTTAGTTGGCTAGAACTATAACTTGGGTTATTAAAGTTTATTTTTTAAAAAAACATACTTACAATAGCTAAATACTATATGGAAAAAATAGCATGGACCCATAATGCAATGCAACTTCTCATCCAGTTAGAGAATATTTGGAAATGTGATTTTTTAAAAGAATTAATTTTTTGGTTAAAAATTATATTTTTTATGTATTTTAAATTATTTTAATATACTATATTAAAAATAAAAAATATTTTTTTAATATAAAAAACATCTTAAAAAAACACCGCAACCATATTCCCATTCAATGACTTAATCTACTTCCACCAAATTTACCATTGCAGGCTTAATTAACAACTCCTAACATTTTCACAACCTAGATGCACAGGCTTGTACCGTTTGTTCTTGCTCTTGTAACCTTCCAAAAAGAAGTAGGACTCAATTAAACTATTTTACAACTAGAAGGACTCACCTCTCTTCCCAACAAAACTATTCCCACCCACCTATAGCCAAACACACCCTCTCGTCCCCCTCCCTCTAGCGCAACCACCGAAAGTCGAAACGTTTCACTGCTCCACCACCCTCTCCAATTTCTAACGTTGTCAGTCTTACACTCCACTCCCTACTGTAACACCCCACACCTCCACCTTCATTCACCGTCTGATCCCATCATGGAACCAGACGTAAGCGTAGAAACCTCCGCCATGATCCGAATCGCCATTATCCCAATCGGCAAAATCCCTCACCAAACCCTACGCGACTATTACTCCATGTTCCTCCACCATCACACGATCCCACTCTCCTCCATCTCCTCCTTCTACACTGAAGAACAAAAATCACCATTCACCAATCAACCTTGGGAAACCGGTTCGCTCCGGTTCAAATTCGTCCTAGGCGGTGCACCGCCTAGTCCATGGGAAGATTTCCAGTCAAATCGTAAGATCTTGGCTGTTATTGGTGTTTGTCATTGTCCGTTATCGCCTGATCTTGATTCAGTTATTGAAGAGTTCGATGGAGTCTGTAAAGGTTACGCTTCTGCGCGTGTTACTCGCTGTTTCGGTTTTTTTCCTTGTGATTCTCAGGTTAGTTACTTGCTTCGCTGTATTTTAGTAATTTTTTTTATTTCTTAATTGGAATCGGATCGGATTTGTAATTATATTGTTTTTTTTTTTTAATTTTACGACAATGACAATGACTATGATTATGATTGAGCTAAATGCTAAGGAATGGTTTTTTGAATTTCTCTTTTCATGTGTTGTTTCTGTTGGATTACGCATCATAGAGATTTATGTGGATATTAGGTGTTTTAGATTTAAATGTGATTTAATTTGCTAAACTAGGAGGTTAGGATTCCGTGAGAAATGAGGAATGAAACTAATATATGAAACTTTTGGGGTGGAGTGGAAGTTAGGATTGAGATTCTAGTTTGCTTGCTGGCCTGCTTTCAAGATGAACCTGGGTTTTGATTTCATTGAATCTGAAGTGGTTTTTGATGTAAATGTCAAGCAATTGTCTCTCTTATTTGGCTGATCAGTGGTTTGATTCACATGGTTTTGTTACAGTTAGAGGATGGTGGGAAAAAGGGAGAGAATTTGAGATTGTTTCCGCCGGCAGATCGTCAAACGCAGGAGATGCATTTGCAGACAATGATGCAAGAGATAGCAGCTTCATTGTTGATGGAATTTGAGAAGTATGTTTTTCAAGCGGAATCTGCTGGAACTATACTCAAGACGCCTTTGGATTCTCAAGCTAGTTTAAGCTCAGAGGAGGTTTATTTTCAGGTGTCCTAAGGATTTTGAATCTGGAAATTTTATTCTGAAAGTTTTTGTTTTGTAATGTGATGCCATGTATTTTGTAACCTGTAGGTTGATAATTTTGAGTTTTGTTAAAATTACAGGTGATCAAGGCTAAAAAGAGAAGACTTGGTCGTGCACAAAAGACTATAGGGGATTATTGTTTATTGGCAGGATCTCCTGTTGATGCCAATGCTCATTATTCTACCGCGTTGGAATTAGCCAGATTGACTGCAGATTACTTCTGGTATGCCGGGGCATTGGAGGGAAGTGTTTGTGCCTTATTGGTATGTGCGCCTTTTGAATTAAATGATAAAATGACATTCATGTCAAACACACTTTTGTTGGTCTATGAGTAGCTAGGCTGTTCCCTGCTCCACAGTGAAGTTTCCGCAAAAGCTGATTGGTTTAAGGCTTTGTTATTTTCCTCTTGAATGATGGGTCCTGTTATTGTCTACATCTTTGGCATACCCTGCAGTTATGCAATTACTTACCTCCCTTTTTTACCTGTTATCAGATAGACCGGATAGGCCTGAAAGACCCATCTCTTGAGGATGAAGTTAGGTATCGGTACAGCAATGTGATATTGCATTACAAGAAGTCATTTATACCAGAGAATGCTCAGAGGTAATTTCCTGTTGATCGATTATCTTTTTAAACATTTTTTTCCTGAATCAATGTGAAATAGTTCTTAAAAATTCAATTGTTTTTTTTTTGTATGCTCATGCTTGGAAGTGAAACTGCAAATTTTCTCATTAGATTATATATATTTTCAATCTCTCTAATCTTGTTCTATGAATCACAGTGTAAAATATTCAGAGTGTAAAATATAATTTCCAGGCCTGTTTCCCTTATAATTGCAGTTGGTTTATATTTTTACATATATTAGGAGGTCATGCTCTTGCATAGACTGCCTAGAGATCTTCAGGTGATTTATTTTCACTTTTTAATTGATCTTATTAAGTGCAAAATTTATTTTAATATTTTGAATGCAGGGTTTCACCTTTAAGCTTTGAACTTGAAGCTAATTTGAAATTAGCGAGATATCTTTGCAGGTAAAAGTTTTTCTCTCAACTTTTTTTATTACAACGTAAGAAGATGATACACACAAAAGAGAGCTCTTAAAATTAAGATGCTAAGGCTTCTGTTTCTTGAAAGCAATTTTCAAAGTAACGGTCCTTGTCCTTGCAGAAGAGAGCTGGCTAAGGATGTAGTGGATTTGCTGACAAGTGCTGCAGATGGTGCAAAATCTTTGATTGATGCGACTGATAGACTCATACTATATGTCGAAATAGCTCGTTTATTTGGAACTCTTGGTTACCAGAGGAAAGCTGCCTTTTTTTCTAGGCAGGTTGCTCAGCTGTATCTGCAACAAGACAGCAAATTGGCTGCTATTAGTGCTTTGCAAGTTTTGGCAATGACCACCAAAGCATATCGTGTTCAGAGCAGAGCTTCCATCTCCAATAAATCTCATATCAATGTGAGTATACAAGCTGGGTGGAAAATTGAAACCATGCATGTAATGGTTGCTGGGATGCTTTGTACTGTTGGCTGGCTGTAGTGTAGAGTCATCTATAGTGGATTCCTCTGGGTTAACTACATTATTTCCCCGAACAAATCTATCTATTTATGCTAAGAAAATGCAGCACTCTCAATTTACAGATAGAAAAGGGCTGCATAATAAGTACATAAAGTCCCTGTATAACTTGATTAGTGTCTACTGATGCTTAGCTAGCTAATTCATTTGGTGGTCTCAAGAGAATCAGGATCAATTCCTGCAGAGAAACAGGAAAGAAGAGATGAAGAAAAGAAAAGAAAAGGGAGAGGGTTAAACTTGTCACGTAAACCAAACAATTGGTGAAAGAAATGAGCTTATAGTGTTACTTGTGTCCTTTAAAATTCTCACCTTTCATGAATTATCTTCTTTTTGATAGGAGGTTGGATCAAGTCATGCTGATAGTGGGAAAATGCATCACCAGTCTGTAGTTTCTTTATTTGAGTCTCAATGGAGCACGCTCCAAATGGTTGTGCTGAGGGAGATACTGCTATCTGCTGTTCGTGCAGGAGATCCTCTTGCTGCATGGAGCGCTGCTGCTCGGCTTCTAAGGTCATATTACCCTCTAATCACACCCGCTGGACAGAATGGCCTTGCTCGTGCAATTGCCAATTCATCAGAGATGCTACCTTCTGGGATTCGATGCAGTGATCCTGCCTTACCTTTTGTAAGGTATTTTGCTTTATCCGTGGAATCTTGGCTTGCTTTTTATCTTCTTTTACCTATCAACTTAGTAGTAAATGTGTTGTGGGTCCTTTCATTTTTATTTTATTTTTCGTCTATTGTTGTTTGGGTGTTCAAAGAATATTTGTATAAGAACTTATAGCAGATGGTCCTATATTTACTGAATCTGTCAACAAGAAAGCTACTTGTGGAGTCTCATTTTCTTTTCACACCCGTTTCTGAAGTTTGCAATCATCATTCAATTAATCTGTCTATTTCTTCCAGGTTGTATTCTTTTCCTCCACATACCTCTCAAATGGACATTGTAAAACGCAATCCAGCAAGAGAAGATTGGTGGGTTGGATCTGCTCCTTCAGGCCCTTTTATTTATACACCATTCAGCAAAGGGGAACCAAATGATAGCAGCAAGCAGGAGCTGATTTGGATTGTCGGGGAACCGGTCCAGATTTTAGTGGAGTTGGCAAACCCATGTGGCTTTAATTTAATGGTTGATAGTATCTACTTGTCAGTGCATTCAGGAAATTTTGATCCTTTTCCCATCAGTGTAGATCTCCCTCCCAATTCATCGAAGGTGATCACCTTATCTGGAATCCCAACTTCAGTGGGGCTAGTGACAATTCCAGGGTGCACTGTTCACTGCTTTGGTGTTATTACTGAACACCTCTTCAGGGACGTAGATAATCTGCTCCATGGTGCAGCACAAGGACTTGTGCTTTCTGACCCTTTCAGATGCTGTGGTTCTCCAAAGTTGAAAAACGTATCTGTTCCAAATATTTCTGTTGTTCCACCACTGCCTTTACTGGTTTCACATGTTGTAGGGGGTGATGGTGCAATAGTTTTATATGAAGGCGAGATACGTGAAATCTGTATTAGTCTGGCTAATGCAGGCACTGTTCCAGTTGAACAGGCACATATTTCACTCTCAGGAAAACACCAAGATTCTGTTCTCTCAATATCATATGAAACTTTAAAATCTGTTCTTCCTTTAAAACCTGGTGCTGAGGTGATCCTACCTGTGACCTTGAAAGCGTGGAAGCTTGGGTTAGTGGACCTTGATAATGCTTCTGGAAGCATGGGAAGGCAGTTAAAGGACAATAGTAGCCCGTCGCTGTTGATTCATTATGCAGGTAATTTTCATTTTGTACATTTGACCCCCTTCAAATTTGATATTTAATTCTGCGGACTCTGAGCAAAAAGGGAAAGCTATTGGCTGACAGAAACGTTTTGTTGTTTATCTTTTCTTTGCTCTAGCCATATAATTTTGGGTGAAATAATCCAGCTAGTCCTCCAATTCAAAGTATATTCTACCATAAAACCATAGTGCGGGCTTGCAATAGGTTAAGTATATGCTTTTACCTTGTTAGTTTATTTTTTGGAGGATTCAAGGAAATGTGAAGGTCAGGTGTCTCAAGCCCATGCCACTTCTGTTTTTAAGTTATTTAAACGCACAATAGAATTGTTGTCTAACTGAGTTTTAGCTCATTTCTAGTCAGTACCACTTCAGTTAAGAGTCTGGCCTTTTTCAAATTGCTGTTAATCTTTTATATACATGTAAGAGATTTAAGTTAGTTGAACCCTCCCTTCACTTTCACAGCATTTACAATTGTCTGCACTTTATATGTCTATTGTTGAGAATTGATTGAATGGAGTGTTGTTATTTATTATTTTGTAGATTTGTTCCGCTGTTAATTTAAAGCTATTTTATCTCCTTGTTCCCCTAGAAATAGTATTCTGAATGTCATGATATAATTTAAGCGAATAAATTATTTTTTCTTTGCTTGCCCTTTTCTTTCTGATTTTCAGGGCCATTAACAGATTGTGAAGATCCTCCAAATGGATCTGCTGTGCCTCCTGGTAGACGCCTGGTTGTTCCCTTGAACATATGCGTTTTGCAAGGTTTGTCTTTTGTGAAGGCTCGTTTGCTGTCAATGGAAATTCCTGCCCATGTTGGCGAAAATCTTCCAAAACCAATTTATCTAGAGAATAGTGGTAGTAAAGAAGCTATTGGTTCTGAAACAAAGATGGATGGACTGGTGAAGATTGATCCTTTCCGAGGAAGTTGGGGACTGCGATTTCTGGAACTAGAATTGTCTAATCCAACTGATTTGGTGTTTGAAATCAGTGTCTCTGTCCAGCTGGATAGCACAGAGGACAAGCTTTCGGCTGGTCAAGATGAGACTGAATATGGTTATCCTACAACAAGAATTGACAGGGATTTCTCTGCTAGGGTATTAATACCACTGGAACATTTTAAATTACCTATCCTCGACGGTTCTTTTTTCATGAAGGATTTTAAGCCTGATGGGGCTGCTGGCAGCAGAAATTCAAGCTTCTCAGAAAAGAGTGCCAAGGCTGAACTAAAAGCTTCCATTAATAACCTGATATCCAGAATAAAGGTCCGGTGGCAATCAGGCCGGACCAGCTCTGGAGAATTAAATATCAAGGATGCCATACAGGCAGCACTTAAGACATCTGCTATGGATGTACTGCTACCAGATCCCTTGACATTTGGCTTCAGGCTCGTTAGAAACAATCTCTCGCAAGAATCTGGTGACTCTAAGCCTAAAGGTTCTGTTTTGGCACATGACATGACTCCTATGGAAGTTTTGGTTCGCAATAACACCAAGGAAATGATCAGGATGAGTCTTAATATTACATGCAGGGATGTAGCTGGAGAGAATTGCGTTGAGGGTACCAAGGCAACTGTCTTGTGGTCTGGTAAGGCTTTATTGTGTTGAGGGATGTTATTTTGCATTTACTTTCTTTCATTATTATTATCCACTACACTCACTCTAGTGAAATATTCAAGCTGCATCAATAAGTTTCGCTCATAGAATATTCAGTCTTTTCATTTCTAGCCGCCTCCTTGGTAACCAGCATAATCTGTGCCTTGGCCTCCCATAGGTAGAGAACTAATTCTGCATATTGCTACTACCATGACAGATGCGATCAATGACTGCTTGTTTTTTTTGGTAGGTGTTCTGAATGGAATAACCATAGAGGTTCCTCCTCTCCAAGAATCTAAGCATTCCTTCTCTTTGTATTTTCTTGTACCTGGGGAGTACACTCTTATAGCTGCTGCCCTGATAGAAGATGCTAATGACCTCCTCAGAGCTCGAGCTAAAACCAATTCACCTGAGGAGCCAATATTCTGTCGCGGCCCCCCATTCCATGTCCGTGTCATTGGGACTGCATGATTTTTCTTTCTTATCCAAGACGATGAATCAACTTATTTGTAGGGCTGTACGGCCACGGAGACCTGCTTGCCCGACCCAAGTAAAATGCCGAAGTTTTTGGGCGGCTTCACTGTGAACTCAGTTAATAGAGTTCTGCGAGCTATGCAATTCTTCTTGTGCTATTCTAGTTGTTCTCTTAATCAATTTGACTAAATCTGTATTTGTGATTTGTATGTGCGTGTAAATCCATTGGTCAATTAATACCACAAAATGGCACTGTCTTTTGATTTTAATCAAGGATGATTGGTTCGGATTACTATGGCTCCTTGCTGGTCAAGTTGTGGATCTGGAGTCCATTTAGGAATGATTAGTAATGACTAGCTTGTGCGTTGTTATGGATTTTTAAAAATAATAATAAAAAAATTATATAAAAAAAATACTATTTCAATTTATAATGTTTTTTTAAAAAATTAAATTATTAAACTAAATTTTTAATTAGTTTAGTATTAAAAAAATAAAATAGATAGATAATTTTGAAAAAAATTATAAAAAACAAAAACAAATCATGTAATGATGTACATAACAATCTAGTGTTTTTTAATTTATAGTATTTTGTGGGAAAATATATAATTATAATTTTTAATTAACTTAATATTAAAAAAATAAAATTAATAAAGATAATTTTATAAAAAAATTATAAAAAAAATAAAAGGACAAAAAACCTTATAGAAAAATATTATAATACTCTATAGTGTTTTATGATAAAATCTGTAGTTATAATTTTTAAACAGTTTAATATTAAAAATAATAAAATCAATAAAGATAATTTTAAAAAAAATTTAACAAAAAAAATTATGTAAGAAAATATTTTAGCAATTAACGGTGTTTTAAAGAAAAAAGCTACAAAACTAAATTTCCAACCAACTCAGTATGAAAAAATAAATTTAATAAAGATAATTTTGAAAACAAATTGATAAAAAAAATATGGAGAAACACTGTAGCAAGAAAAAATATGTGGAGAAATATCATAACAATCCACTATTTTTTTTAATAAAAAACTAAAAAACTAAATTATCAATCAACAGTATTTTAAGGGAAAAACCTATAAAGCTAAATTTTTAACCAGCTCAATATTAAAAAAAATAAAATCGACAAAAACAAAAAAAACACAAAAAAAGAAGATAATTTTGGGGAAAAAAGCAAAAACAAAAATAAAAAAATTAAGAAAAAAAATGCAAGGAAAGCTAAAGTTAAATTCTCAACTAGTCCAATATTAAAAAAAAAAAATTTAACAAAGAGAATTAAAAAAAAAAAACACGTGGAAAAATATTGTAACAAAACAAAAACCATACAGAGAAAATACTCTAGCAATCTACAATATTTTTTTAAAAATTACAAAGCTAAATCCTAAACTAGTTCGATAAGAAAAAAACCAAAAAATAAGGGGAAAAATCATAAAAAAAAAGAAAAAAATTTTACAGTGTTTTTTAAAATGATAGAATTAAATTCTCAACTAATTCAATATTAAAAAAAATAAGTTTAAAAAAATATAATTTTTTTAAAAAGAAAATCATGGGAAAAAAAACAAACATGTAAAGATAAAAAAAAATTTAGTAAAATAAAAAAATAAAAATAAAAGGTGCGGGAAAAGTTAAAATACTTTTTCTATATAAGATATAGTATTGTTAATATTTAATAATGATTGTGGTTAAGTTTGTTTTCATTCAAAAATATAATGATATATTATTTATTAATTTATTAACATTAAAACATGGCATGAAAAATTAAATAAAAAAATAATTTTTTAAATAAAAAAAGGAACATGCCAGCCGATACAAAGCCAAACCACGAGGAGACCAAGCAAAACCTGTGGGCTTATTTGTCAGGAATTTTCGAACTCGAGGGTTGGCATCTGAACTGGGCCTTTCAGCTTAAGTTGCCTGTATTCACTCATTTTGGTTAGGATTTTATGAGAATCTTGGGCCGGCATGAAGGACGTAGGAGAATTGATCTTGAGGGTTGATATGCAAGGAGGTAACAGGTATGCCCTCTATCTCCAAGATTAAGCCCAAGGATGTGATTAAGAAAGCATAAGATTCAGACTAAACAGATTAACAATGTAATTTTCATCTGGGCTATTATACTTATAGTGTGGTTGATAGGTTAAAATAATATTTGTAACTTTCAATTTGGTAACGAAATGCCTCCCTTTTACCACCATTAGCGTGTGCGTGTGTGTTTTGGTGATGGGATTCCTTGTCAAATTCGTATTGGAAGTTCAACATGGATTAAAAATTAAGGGTTTCAAGTATGGAAGCTCAAACTTAAATCAATTGGTTGTCAGAAGGATGGCCGGTTGGAAGTTGGCACCCTCCTACTTCTTCTATCTCTACCACACCATGAGATTTTGTGATGTTTGCACATGAACATGTTAAACATATTTGAGACCTAAAGATTCGTGAAGTGATTGTGTTGGTCATTATATATGCTTGATGGCAATGAATGATATGATTTACTTAGATGATTCTTCTTCATCATCAATTTTAATGTCTAAGTACCAAGTTCTTATGATTTCCCTTTTCTTTCCCATGAGATCCATTGAACCCATTTACTCAGCTCTCAAAGTACCAAGTTCTTATGATTTCCCTTTTCTTTCCCATGAGATCCATTGAACCCATTTACTCAGCTCTAGAAAGAACAAGCCATGATAAAAATGTGAAGGTGTTCGATCTATTTACCTAGCAAAATATGGTAATGTGGACAAGAGCAGGACTTGCCAAGTCTTTACTAGCCATGTTTTCCGGAGGGGAGGGAGAAGAAAGGAAACAAATGGGAAATGTGACGGGAAAAAAAAATGAAAAGCAAAAGATATTCATGAAACATCTTGAGTGATGAGTTGTTTTCATTCACCTAATGTTCCCCATGCTAAGTGCTATATGCTATAGGGTTGTAGTTTCCTTGGCATGCAATTTCCACATCCTCTGTGTTACCTTCTCCATGTTCATTTTCAAGAAAGCTCACATTTCAAACTCACCAGCTGGTAATTTAGAATTGACCTTGTTGCAATTTCCAACTACTCTCCTAGCCCCACCCTACACCAAGACCCTTGAATTAACTTGAAGCAACAATCAACAATTTCATCTCAAAAGAAAGATAAATTTAAACAAATAGATAAACAATCCTTGATTTGGTTTGTAAATCACCAACACCAGTTTCTAATATGTTAAAATAACATCCACGAGCTTCCTGTGAAAGGAAATGGATAGTCATGAAAAGCTTTTATCAAAATTTAAGAAAATTAACTAAAAAATTTAAAATTAATATTGTATTCACAAATATCCTTATTTATTACTGTTTACAGTGAAATCGAGTATTTAAAATATAAAAAATTAGTATAAAAGCAAAAATTTATTTGGGAACGGGCTTAACCGCGTGGTTGGCCGCAATAAAATCAAGTTTTTGATATGTTAATATTTTTCCATAATTAATTATTGTACAGTAGATAATGCATCCCCCTCAAAACAAAAAATAATATGGTTGATCTATTTCAAATCAAATGTTAGATTCTTGATAGTATTGAATATCCAGCAACCAAACTTATTGTGTCTAAATCAAACATGTCTCCCTTGTCATGTTCTGGTATAGTCAGAACTCAACACATGAAAAATCCCCAAGCAATGATCAATGTCAATGTGTTTTCATTGCTGTGTATTATTTCACACATTTGTGAAAGGATTTTTCTCACTCACAAGTCATAAATCTTCCTGCATAACGAGCACACCACCCAACAATGACCTTGTTCATACGGTTTCACTGCCTAGCAGACTAATTTATTTGTCCTCAGTTTCTGCATCTCCCACACTTTTCCCTCGAAATGGAAAAATCCCTTCAAGTGCTATGTACCATTGCTAAAACAATTTCCACAAAACTTGTCAACAACCTTTCTACTATGCTTATGACACTCTTTTCTTTCTCGCAATTGTGTGTGTGTACAATCAGCATCATGTAATAGGAAATGTGGTCTCAGCTGTAGTATTTGTCTGTGCGCTCAGTCCCTTTTCCTCTCTCTCTCTCGGTGAGCAAATGGCATGACATCACAGAGAGAGACTGGGAAAACATATTATCATTAAGAACCAAGCCAAAATTATATGTCCTTTGATCCCCTTTTCCTCATCTATCATATCACCTACAATGGCTGGTGGGGCACTCGGTTCCTTTACCTGTTTGGATCGTTGTTCAAAACTCGTAACAGTGTATAAAAGATGGGGATTGTTAAGAGACTGGCCACGCGCCATGAACAAGGCCCCTGTGACTTTGGAGACATGCAAAAAGATGGGGAAGGTGACTAACTATGGCCAAGAACCCATTAACATCATAAATAGGGAGACGTGCTTGTCCTGCCTGCCCTTGCAAAGTAAGAGAGATGAGAATTATAGAGTTCCAAGTCTTCCGTCTTTTTTTTGTGCTGAAAATAATGATACGATACTTTAAATTATTTCGAATATTACTTAATTCTCGTTTTCATCTCAAAAAACAAATATATTATTATCAGTTGGGTTTCAAACACTTCTTAATAGGTCCTTTCTTACAATCTCTATGTTCAATACTATTTTTTGGCAAATTTTCTTCGAATTGATTTTTTTTTTGTTTTTGTACAATAGGCAGATCAAATGGAGAATATTTACCCAATATGGATATAATGACCCACTTGATAATATTTTTTTTTTGGAATGAAATTGAGAATTGAGTAAAAAGTGAGGGATAAAATTGAGGTTACCCTCCAAAACAATTGAGAAAAGTTCAACTAAGCAAGGCATATTGGTAGAATAAAATCTCATGATTGTAACAGTGAGAGTAAAGACGTCAAGTGGGATTGTGGTCCATGAAGGAGTAGTGTCTCAGAAGTGCTCTTGTGGTCCATGAAGAAAGCCTAATCTGAGGGGAGGGAAATATGAAGTGGGATAATGCCTGATATTAATTTTTTAAAGTATTTTTTAATTAAAAAATATATTAAAATATTTTTTTTATATCAATGAATCAAAATGAAATGAAAATATCAAAAAAATTAATTTGAAGTAAAGAAAAAACTAAAAAAAATTAATTTTTTTTTAAAAATACTTTTAAAAAACAAAAACAAATAGGATCTTCAACAACGACAGGCTCATCCAAGTTTTGGCACATTCTCATCCTTTCAAAAAGCTAAGAAAAACCCTTCAAATGCATGATGCATTATTATTATTCAGTCTCAAATCTTTTCAGATGTTCAAGGATAAGAGCATCTTGTTGTTGAAGTCTTCATTGGAGAGAAAACCTGATGAACAAACACTAATGAATCACTATCTAGTGCTAGTACATCTTTTAAGCATTTCTTTTGGGAGTCACTTTTAGCCAAATTCCCCCCTCTATAATTGTCCTAACTTGATGCTTGATTTTGCTCCTCTGATTTTGCACTATCTATCTCCCCCGACAAGTGCTCCTCTGAAAGGTATGGATCGAACTCGTACAAAGCACAAGTCTTTAACAAGGAACACATGTATGGTTCATCATGTTATGGATAAGGCAATCACATCCTTGGTGGGGCAATTTTGCGACCTTTGTCACGCGTAACGGAATTAGACACTTCCATGTCCATGAACTGGACATATTTCTTGAGTTCTTTTGATATGGATTCCCATTAAAAGCAAGAAATTAGCCTTCAAAATGATTTGAATGACTTATTATCCGTCTGTATCTATGATAATGCCGTGTTTGAACCGCCTAGACAAATATAATCTAGAAATATTTACATTATTGCCTCTTAAGTTTAATTTTAAATTTTGAAGCAGTATTTAGAAGAGTTCAAATTCTTTAAACGCATCGATTCAATCCAATGATGAGTTTTTAAGATTTCAGAAGAGTGATTTAAAATTAAATTAATGCCGGAAGATCTAAAAATTAATACCTTTTTTTATCAAATAAAAAAAACAAAAAACAAAAAGAATTAGGTAACTTGGCTAAAAAAAAAAGGTTTGTGACTGCTAGTGTTTGTCTATTCTCTTCTTGAAGGGTTGAAAAGGCCACCTTCTGTTTGGTCAATCTTGGCTCCCCATGATTAGTATCTGATCAGTTAATGAAATGAAATTATAGTATTTAATTTTATCTTTTAAATCAAATTTATAATTTTTTAAAATTTATTGTTCAACATTTAAAAAATAAAAACAATGAAAATATCTTATAATTTTTTTCTTGATTTTATTGTTTAATATTAGTTTTTTAAAATAAAAAAGAGTTATTCAAATTTTATTTAAAGTTTAATAGTATTATAAAAATATCCTCACGCACTTACTGTTTTTTTATTAAATAGCCTGGCTTGCATCAAAGTACAGGCAAATAAACTAATCTTGAATAACAAATGATTTTAATAAAAATACAATTTTATCCCAAGTTTGCACCCTTGAATTGTGAATATTTTATGACATTATTTATGTGTACAGATAATTGGGCACTGAATATTGTAATATATGGTGTTTTTTTAAAAGAAAATTATTTGAAAATATATTAAAATAATTTTTTAATTTTGATAATTGGATATCAAAATTTTTAAAACACCAATTTATTTTTTAAAAGATGAAACACACGTTCGAAATGCACTCAAAAAACAAAATTAACGGCAAGCTTGAACAAAAGTGCTAGACTAGGTAGGCATGATCCACAATTGTGGGCATGTAAAAAAATGCATTTGCCATCCAATGCCGCAGGTTGTGCTTTCATTTTCAGAAGAGCAGTCAAAATCTCCATTTATGTACTACAGATGCAGATCAAATTGGAATCCAGAAATGTTTCACGTCTTCTTCATTGAAAGTTCTTCTCTTCTACCTTACACCTTTTCTCTGAAGTCTTCACTCTTCCAAAAGGAATCCTGCCCCACTCCACAACCTCGAATCCCAGCCGCATTCAAATCGCTGTCTACAAGAACCAAGTTTTTAAAAAAAAAATAGTAAGAAAAAAATTAAATTAAATAGAAGTCTTGAACCTAGTTGGAAAATGAATCACAAAAAACAAGAAGAAAAATAAAAATAAAATTATAAAAAAAAGAATACATTTATAAAATCTCAATCCTCGATCCGATCCAATAATTAGAATAAGATTTACAAGTATGATTTTATCAATAATTTGTTTGACTCGTCTAAGTTTATTCTTAAATACAAATCATATAATAAGCATATCCAGGCCAATTTAACTCAATAATTCATAATAGGTGACATGTGTACAGAGAAATCAACCAGCATCCCATAATTTGTGATTTTAAAAGTTGATGTTATTGTTATTGTTGACGATGATGTTATATGTGATTGGTAAATTAAAATTTTAATTAAATAAAAATCTTAAACTTAATTAGAAAATGAATAGCAAAAAAACAAGAAAAAAATAAAGAAAATTATAAAACAACTCCTTGTAAAATTAGAAATATATAAAATATTTAGGTTTTAAGTTTACTTATTAAAAATTATTAGTTTGAGTTTTATAAATTTTAGAATTATTGAAAGTTTATATAAACATTAATTTATTAATAAAAAAAAACTGATGAAAAGAACTTACTAATATTATTGTAATATATTTTAAAATAAAAAATATATTTAAAGAACAAGCTATATAAGATTAGAATAGATGTAGGGAATCACAAGGCGACCTAGCCAGCTATTTTTTATTAGGTATTTCTTCCTCGATTATTGGGAATGTTATCCCACACAAGCTTTATCGAAACCTTGGTAGCATCGATGGATTGATCTTGTGTTCGGAGTCTATGATCTTGGACTGTCTTGCAAGCCAAATCTTTTTAGCATTAAAATAAGGCCATGGGGTTGTGATTCAACTCCTTTATTGTTTCTTTAAGTGATCAAGATCTTAATCAAAGTTTGTGAAAGTGACATAGTAGATAAACTAATAGAGGGGGTTTTGAAAATTAAGTTGATGGGAAACAAGAAAAAAGGTATATCTACTTGCAAATTCAAGTGGTGCATGTTGATTTTTTTTTTTAATCAATATCGGTGTTTCGGAGAAATTCACCTTGGAATACTTTTCAAGTTCACCATGATTTTAAGTTTTTGTTTATATTTATCCATTGAAATAACTCGAATCAATTATCATACATCAAGATCAAATTCTTTTATTATATTTAAAAAAACCGTCCATGTTAATCTCTTTTAAACATAGTCGGAGATTGAATAATATATATATATATAATGAATAAAATAATTAATATTAAAAGAGGTACATGAGCATAAATGCTTCAAATTAAACACCTTATAGCCGATTATCAATCCGCTAGGGAGAATAAAGATAGCATGTGTAAGGAAATTCATTTAATTACATGGCAATGTTCGAGCATGGGTGTTGTGAAATTAGATGTATACGAAAACTCTTTAAGAAACCCTAGATGGAGGTTTTCACGGTTTTTACTGGTTATGGCTCTAGCTTGCTTCCAGAACTTATGGCTCTAAAGCTTTGTTTGCTGGTTGCCTGGACTCGAGGCTTCGAAAAAATCCTTTATAACTCAGACTCTTTGGAGACTCCACATCTTGTTCTTGATGGTAATACTCAGCACCATCATCTTGGAATAGTTATTATGAACACCAGAGAACTTTTAGCTAGGAAGTGAGAGGTCACTCTTCATCACGCGCGAAGAGAAGCTAGCTCTTGTGCGGATTTCCTAGCCAAGACGAGAGGATAGCGGGTGACTGAGTTTTATATTTGGATTCTCTCTTGCTCATTGATTTGTCTTCTTCTTTATACTTATTTTATTGATACTAGCTGCCGCAGAGGAGGCTACTTTGTTATTCTTTTCTTGTTGTAGCAAACAAGGGGTACAAGATTTTCAAGCACATGGAATAGAGGAAAACAATAATAAATCATTAAGATACTGGTTATGGCTCTAGCTTGCTTCCAGAACTTATGGCTCTAAAGCTTTGTTTGCTGGTTGCCTGGACTCGAGGCTTCGAAAAAATCCTTATAACTCAGACTCTTTGGGCACTTCACATCTTGTTCTTGATGATAATACTCAGCACCATCATCTTGGAATAGTTATTATGAACACCAGAGAACTTTTAGCTAGGAAGTGAGAGGTCACTCTTCATCACGCGCTAAGAGAAGCTAGCTCTTGTGCGGATTTCCTAGCCAAGATGAGAGGATAGCGGGTGACTGAGTTTTATATTTGGATTCTCTCTTGCTCATTGATTTGTCTTCTTCTTTATACTTATTTTATTGATACTAGCTGCCGCAGAGGAGGCTACTTTGTTATTCTTTTCTTGTTGTAGCAAACAAGGGGTACAAGATTTTCAAGCACATGGAATAGAGGAAAACAATAATAAATCACCTAATGTCTTCGGTAAACAATCGTTGGACTACATGGAGTTGCCACCTTTAAAATTAAAAATAAGTAGGATAGAGTTCTTGTTACTTACACGATGGTTATTAAAAATTTATATAATTATTAATTTTATAATTTGTGAAATTAGTTGTAAAATATAAGTTAATCTGGATATTTATATTAATCTAAAAAAAACAAGATATGAAATTTTAAAGGATATAATTCACTTGTCATGCTCTAAGTTTGTTCCTTAAAAATCATTAGTTCAAGTCTTGTAAATTTCGATACAACTAAAAATTTATATAATCATTAATTTCAGGATCTATAAAATTAATTAAGATGTATATAAATTAATATAAACTTTTATATTTATAAATAAAATAAAAATAAATAAATCTTACACAAACACCTTTTCCTTTTCCTCCCAATCAAAATATATTTTATATTTCATCTGGTGAGAATTGATCCCACCAAAATAATATTAATAAAAAAAATGTTAAAACTACCTAATTACCCTATTACATTATTATATTAATCAAGAAATCAACCTACTAAATGCAACTACTCTCCTTTTAATCATCAATCTTCTCTTTTTAAAATTTGGTGTTGATGTTAAGATAGCTTAATTTACTAGTTAGTGCATCCAAAAGCGTGTGAAATTGGGATACCGTGGATGTTGCTCTCTATCGGCCAGTGTAAAACGTGTGGGCCTTGCCAGCCGTCCACATGGAAGATGATCATGTATATCATGTCGCCGGCTGTGATTGATCGATGGTGACAGCAACAGCAAATTGCACGCTGAGCGACACCGTAGCGGATACCCCACGAAACCTAGACAGTGTCTTACTGGATTTCTTTTTTCTTTTTCTTTTTTTATTTTATTACTTTATTATTTACTTATTTAAGGTTTGGAGTCGAACACGTGTCAACTGTATAACCATTCGTGCACTGTTCGGATATCCTAATTAGCGATAGGAAAGTTCTCTCCCTGGTGGGGTATACTCTTTATTATAGCCATCACATCCTGATTGACTTGGAAAGAGGCATGCACTATTGGATTATTGGATCTATGCGCTGGTTATTGTATTAATTTAGATTAATTATTATTATTAAAATAATATTTTTTTATTTTTTATTGATTTCTTTCTAATTGAACCAAGTTAATTAAATTACTATAAAATCACATGTTTTATACAATTTAATTAAAAATCCAATCCAAATCAAATTCTTAGTTTTTTTACATCAATCTATTAAACTCAACTTCATCTAATATTATATCTAATAGGCTCAATTTCTATTCTTCAAGTTATTCTAAAAATGTAAAATTACAAATGGAATATTCATATTAAAATAAATAAATAAATAAATAATAAATTTGATGGCTATCTTCCAGCATATTTTGAAATAACCTCATAAATAAATAAAAAAACTAATTTTTAAAAGAAACCAAAGAATGCGGTTTGATTTTATCAATCTGGTTAAAATATTTATAAGTTTTTTATTAGAAAATCAAGATTACATTTATTTATTCTTTTAAAAAATTATTAAATCAAATCAATTTATCTAATTTTTCACTCGAGTTTTGCTTCTAATCAATTTAAAGAACATTTAATAAGTTATGTGATATTTTAGATATAACTTAATTAGTCAGATTTTAGATTTGTTTTTTAAAAATTATCAGTTCAAATACCATAAAATTTATAATCATTAAAAATTTATATAATTATTAATTTTAAAATTTTAAAAAATTAATCAAAATATATATAAATTAATTCACATATCCATATTTTTTTTTTAAAAAAAAAAAGGTTAGCATAGCGGTAAAATTGGGTGCTAGGGACGAGTGTTTGTCACCTCCAATTTTGGAACTGGCATGGGCAAGTGAATGGCTTTCTTCTTTAAAACCGAAAGGATGGAATTGAATATTAACCCGCGTGGTTATAAACAGCGATAGACAAAATAAAAAAGGTCTGAGGAGAGAGCTTTTGACTTCCAGCACCATCTATTCTCCGAGGGCACAAATTTGAAGCCTGGCTTCGTGCCACGTGCACTTCAAAATTATACAGTCTAGCCATGAGTCGGCAGCTCACGAGGTGGAAATGTGTTTGCTTATGATTGAAGAAAACTATTTTTATACACTAATTTATTGGAAACATATTTATTAGTCTTTCTTTTAATTATGAAAATTGACCTAATTGATATATTAAAAATATTAAAATATTACTATTGGAAATAATATCATTAAATAAAAAATATGGAAATTTAGCTTTAATCATCAAGAGTCATAGGGACAGATTGCATGCACCTAGTTCTAGTGTCTAAACCTCCTGTGCTCTACTTGAACACCCTCTTTAATTTAGGTACATTCTTGTACGCTGTTTTACTATAGTGGATTGATGAGAATTTATCTAATATAGTAAGTCCATTTTTCATTACAAAAATGATTTCTTTGATTTTTTTTATTTGTTATTTTACTATGTAAGATATGATGTGTTGATCTAGCCATTATAATGGTACCCGTAAAAATCTTTATCATTTAATTTTTTTTATAAAATGAAGTGTTTGTTTGGGAGAGTATTTTATCCCTTAAAAAAAATATTGTTTTAATAATTTAAAAAATTATTATTATCACTGCTATAAACACCCTGAAAAAGATGTATGGATAGCATTTAATCCCCTAAAATAAAACCAATTATTTTGATATATTTATTTGAATTATTTTTATAATTTTTTATCTTTTTGATGCTACAATTTCAAAAATAAATTTATTCATTTATTTTAATATTAAATAAAAATAATTTTAAAAACAACTATATCACAATTACAATCATCCATAGAAGATAAAACAGAAATACGAGGGCATGCAACTATAAATATTTACATCTTCATTGAATGGTAATAAGGCGTGCATATTTAAATATATGTTTGGAAATATAATAGTAATTATTTTTAAAGTATTTTTTATTTAAAAATATATTAAAATAATATTTTTTATTCTATAAAAATTATTTCTAACACTAATATATTAAAATAATTTAAAAATAAAAAATATTAATAAATTTTTTTTCAAAATTTCACGGGACACGTTACAAATGAGACCTTAGGTCCGCTTCGAGTGATATGAAGCAGCGAACAAATCACCATCAATTCGTCCTTCACAGTGAGCTCTTTTAAATGACAAAATCACACCAACGAACGAGGCTTGAGAGAGTTACCTTAATTAATGTCGTCACCTTAATCAAGTCCTTTTGTGGTATCCCAAGTTAAATACTATATTGACCTTAAGTGTGCCTCGGTAGGTTTTTTTTTTTTGTTTTTATCTGAATACCAATGAGAATGATCCATTATATCTGAACACCAATGAGAATGATCTATTGACATAATAAATAATGATTTAGTTTTGATATACCATTATCCAAAAAAATTAATTAGAAGAAACAAGTGTGAGAAGAAAACGAATAAAGATTGTTTTTGCGACGATGATTTAAAAAAGTATTATAAAAATATATTTTTAATTACTATTTATAAAAAATATATTTTAAAATGTATATGTTTAGTTAAAATGATAGTTGGGATGAATCTTTATATATATATAAAAATAAGTTATTTTACATTACACTTAATAAAAATTTAAAACACAATTATAAATAGAATCCAAGGTAAAAACTATTTGATTAAATTAAATAACTTTCTCAATAATTAAACAAAAAAAAAAGCAAAGACTAAATCGATACCAAATGGACGAGGAAGCATGCAAGTCCATGGACCACCTCAAAAAACTTTGAAGAAAAGACAACCAAACATCTCCTAAGAAATTACTAGAGCCTATCTCCTCTTCTAGGTGGAGCGTGCCTTGCTTATTTGCCGTTTGTCCGACGGCAGAACCATTGGTCCCCTACTCAAAAAGAAAAAAATAAATTAGTAACAATAGGCAGGGGACCAGAGGGCACGTTGGCCCTAATGGACAGTCCCTTCTCTCTCTATCTCTGCTGGACCCAACTTCTTTTAAAACTGGGCCCCATGCTCAAAGCCCACGAATTTTTCTTTGGTTGTGGACCCCATGAGTTTTTAAGGTGTGGTATCACAAGCTGTTTGCATTGATTGAGTAAGTTTGATTGCGTTCCTTTATTTTTTTTTAAATACATTAAAATATTTTCTTATTTTTAAATTTATTTTTAATATTAACATATAAAAATAATTTATATATATATAGATTTTTTTATTTTTCTAACAAAAAAAAAATTAAAATATAAAAATAAACAGATTCTACAGAGTGACTGAAATATATATTAGTTAAGTCTTAATTTTTTTTGTTTTATATATATATATATATATTTTCTAACAAAAACAGTTTTAAAATATAAAAATAAACAGATTCTACACCTCTATTTATTAGTGTGACTTAAATATATATTAGTTAAATCTTAATTTTTTATTATTATTTAAATATTTTTATTTATTTTAAAATTATTATAATACGATGATATTAAAAATAAATTTTTTTAAAAATAATAATAATATTTTAATATATTTATAAATTAAAAATATTTTAAAACCTAAACGGGAACACGCTCAGCAACACCCCCCGGCCCGGCGGCTGTCAGGTAAGTCAACAAAATTCCCAGTTGTCCCCACCCTCATGGACGTTATTCATTCGGTACGTCCATGGCGCGTGCTCTTGGCTAGTGAAGACTTGTGGTTCAAGCTACGATAGGATGACGCGTGTCTTAGAAGTTCCTTTTCCTGCGAGTGGTTCAGAGAGGAGCGACGTAATCAAAGGTATCCAATTTATTTATTTTTATTATTTAAATCTGAGCCCCAACCCTTCTGTTAACTTGGAGTGCAATTATTATTTTTTATAGATAAAGTAATTTTAAAATAATTTGATTTTTTTATTTTAAATTAATTTTTTTAAATAATCACTACTACAGTTTCAAACAATACTTTTAAATTTAAATAAAATTATTTTAATTTTACTTATTTAATTTTTCAAAATATAACTTATAAAAAAATTTCTTAGGATAAAAACCCTAACAATCAAACATTATATAAAATCAAACATAAATTTACATGCATTTTATGTTAGATTTTATACAAAATATGCCATTGAGTTTTGGATAAACATATACTGGGAGGTAGGATGTGTCATGCTTCTCGAAACAAATAAATAAAATAAATTTGGATAACTTGTTCAGTATGAACATTTTTTAAAATAAAATCAAAGATAAGATTATATATTATGTTAAATACGGATAGGTTTACATTAAGTTTGAAGTAAGTGAAATGATACCCCTAGTGATAGAACAAGAAATAATTTTGATATTGTGGCTGTCTTAACTAAACTTATATAATTGTAACCAAACTTATTTAATTTATCCAAACTCTTATTAAACTGAATTTAATTTGATAGTATATATTTAGTAACTTTGTTAATTTGAAAATTGATTTTCGCCAAGGTTTTTAGAAATATTTTAAGTATTAATTCATTTAAATTTGAATTTTATCAAATTATTTCAAATTTTTATTTAAAATAATATTTTTTATTTTTAAATTATTATTTAAAATTAACTCAAGTTGATATAATAATTTAATAAGTCACCATTTGTTTTTGTGATTTTGTGATGTAAAATTATTTTTGAAAAATTTAAAAAAAATTTAAATTAATTTATTTTAATATTTTTAATTTATTTTAATATATTAATATCAAAAATAAATTTTAAAAACTAAAATAATATTATTTTAATATATTTTTTAAATTTTATAATCAGAGCAGTTGGGATTGCGTGACAACTATGTTCTTCAGTGTTAAGTGACTGGAATAGCCGGTAATCACAAAGGAAACCATCTAGATGGATTCTTGACCAAACCGGTAAGCGAGGTAGATGGAATGTTTCTGCTGTCTCTAGTGTTGTTATTAGGTGGTATCTTGTTACGCAAATTTAAGTGACGTGGAAAGCCAGCTCCGAGGTTGAAGGGATGACATTCAATTAGCTAAGCAAATCTCGGAGAAGGTTTAGGGCATCGATTCGATCGGGTTTGTACGTCAATCCTTCCCTGTTTATTTTTATATTTTAAAAAAAATTAAACAATTTAATTTTTTATTTTAAATTAATATTTTTTTTAATTATTTTAATATACTAATATTAAAAATA
>NW_011499912.1:359358-436174 GCF_000495115.2 Populus euphratica | reverse complement strand
TCACACCCCTAACAAAGTATATGGTAAGCCAAAAAAAAAAATATAAAAACAATCTATTCCAACAACTAAAGCTTACAAATTTCAAAGCAACCTGAACCTTAGACGACTCGAGCAGGTTTATATATACCTATGCAGCTAGCCTGCAACAAATCATTTGACCAATCCATTCGATCACTGCATCAGATGTAGAACTAACCATCACCCATGCCAAATACTCGATGGTTCCTCTGCTTCCCTGGATAGCGGCATTCCACCCCACTTTGCCAATAATTAGCCTGAATACAGCCCACCGCAATTTGAAAGACCAGCTCCCATGACTTCTGTTTGTAAGACGACTCCAGCTAGCCTTCGAGTAATGAAGAACAATCAAGTAAAAATGGTCACCCGTTTCACATCAGCTTTTCCACACAGCACACAAATAGCATTAATTAACTTGTCTCTCCATAGCAATTTGCTATGTTTTGACGGAGTACAACCTATCATGAACAGCCAAACAAGCAACAAAACCGTGTTCCTCCTGGCTACGCTGCCAGCTGCTTACACAGCTCACAAATATTTATTTTCTGCATGCGTTAATAGTTATGTTTAAAATATTTTTTTTATAAATATATTAAAATGATATATTTTAAAACAAAAAAATATTTTTGAGATTAGTATATCAATTAATATAAAAATATAAAAAAATTTAATAAAAAATAAAATTTGAAAGGAGGTTTAAGCCACATTCACAAGGACGCATTATCAAACCATGATTTTAAAATTTTTAATATTTTTTAGTTTTAATATTATTATTTTTTAATATTTTTTAATTATTTTAATATATTAATATTAAAATAAATTTTAAAAAAATAAAAAATATTTATTTTAATATATTAGAAAAACATTTTAAAAAGTAATTTGTACCGCTTTTACATTTAATTAATTAAAGTTGAAAGAACCCCAGATAATTAATTTATGCCAGCTAGTTTTGGGATTCTTGCACGTGATTAATTTGCAAACTCTCCTACCTGAAAATTCACCGTTCATATTGCTTTAATTGAAGTGTACGTGTTGTATGCAATATAATAATTCAATCTTCATCTTAAGCCCCAGCATTGTTAAAAGCTGGTTCAACTGGGGCCTGTAACAATGTTCTTGACTTCAAATTGCTTGGCACAACTTTATATGGCGTAATTAACTGTCGTATAACCCTTTTTCTCTCGTTAAATTATATGATCAATTTTAATTAATGTGGAAGGTCCATATATCAATCTTATTTATCCGGCACGTTAAAACGCTAATTAATAGCCTAAATTAACAAGAAACCTTTCTGAAATTATATTGGAGGCTAGTACATCCTCTTCTGAAACAGGTTCTGACCTTCGTATTGCCCTGATTATTATTGCATGTCATAAATGCGAACAAAGGCATCCCCTATATGCCCAGCAAGATTTTGTCTCATGGACTAGCTGCCGACCTGAAATATTGGAAATTAAAGTGTCTTTGCCGGAGGACAGGAGTCTAGGTCTGTCTTCTCCCTCTCGAGGCTTCTTTATGTGCATGCATGCAGGTCTCAGGAGCCATTCAATTCGCTGGCTTGATTACTATTTTTCAGACACGATTAATCACATTTATATCCTGCATGGATGTTATTGGAAACAAATATTATTACAAGTATATATATATATATATATATATATATATATATATTTGAATTCAAGACTAACACTTTAATGCTTCTGATGTGTAACAATGTTGTTGTTCAACTGCTAAAAAAATAGAGCTATTAGGAACTACCTAATTAAGTGCAGATAAAACTAAATCTTATTGTTGAAACAATTAGCATAATTATATAGATCAATTGTTATATAGATCTTTTGATTAATTTATGTTTTTTTTTCTATTTTGGTTCATTATTAGTATTATTATTTATGGATATTTTGAAAGTAGTGGAACACATATAGATAACTATATAAACAACATACATTAATATCTAAAACTATTTTATTAATAATAATAAATGGAACAAAAATAAAATTTGCAATACTATTTAAAACTCAGCTAAACTTTCATTAATGCAAATAAATCGAAATATATTTAAAAAAAATACAATTATAGTGCCTGTGATAGAAAAAGCCAAGTACCGCAGGTAAAGATGAGGTTGATATTGTCACATCAGCAACGAAGAATTCATTGCAAAGTCCTTAGATAATTTATTTTTTAAAATAATTAATTGGTTTTCAACAACAGATTTTCTATTTTTGATATTAAAAAATAATATATACACAATTTGTCACTGATCCATTACTAAAATCCAATGCTAACAATTTTATTTTTTAATCAGTGGTGTTAAAAAATAATTTAAATTTTAAGCAGGTGACTTGGATGTGATTGAATCAATTATCCCTTTTTTTGGAATTCAACCCATACTATATTTCAAAGTAATTTCATAAAAATAGCTAAGCTGAGTTTAATTACATTGACACGTAGAACATCATTTATAGTTGCATTAATTCTAGAAAAACACATATGTCTAGAAAAATATTTGACATCCTAGTGAATTGTAGCTAAACCATTATGGAGTTTTTGAACTCTCTTCTATTGAAAAAAAATAATAAATTTTTTCAGGAATTAAAACACAAATTAATACCCCAGAGTTAATTAGGTCGATATATATATATATATATATATGTATATGTATATGTAAATGTCTGTATGTATGTAAAGAAATCTAATTATAAAAAGGATAAAGATGCGTAGCAAGAATTTCGTTGAACGAAAAAGTCACGAGTGAAACAATGAAATAAACAAGCAAAAGCTTGAACACAGGTTACTGTGGGTGTCACATATGATTTTTTCATGAATAGTTGGTGCCCTTTTTTCTCCCATGCTTTGTGCCTGGTCTCACTGGGTCATGAGTTGATCATTAAATCAATCTAATCACATTAAATTAATTATTATTTAGTGTAATTTGAAAGCCAGGTTGAGTCATGGATGGATGCAAGTTAGCGAGTTCACTCACGAAGGAATTTAATAACATTAATTAAAGTATATTCAGTACTGTAGTTTATGATATTAAAAAAAACATTAAAAAAATTAATTTAATATTTTTTAAAATCAAATAGAATTTTTAAAATGAATTTCAAATAGGGACTTTTAAAACGACATGTATCAATCTTTGATGTTAAATTAATAACTCAATAATGTCTTAAAATAGGACACAGTAAGTCAATAACGTCCCATGCATCTCTGTGGCAACCACAGCTTTGGGATGGCTTTTGTCGATCCATCCAAAGACACCATGAAAACGGTAAGAGGGAGAGGGTGGGGAGCAAGGCACATCATTAGGGCATGGAATAAATCACTGTATTTATTTTTATAATAAATAAATAAATATATAAAAAAACAAGGCCTTTCTGGTGTTGCTAACAGTACCTGGGGCAGATACACGTACGTTTCCACAGTTTAAGATTAGATGGATGGATGGATGGATTAGCTGCATCCCTTGTACGGCAAGCATACCTGCCAACGCCCACTGTTTCATTACACCCTGTGCTCACGCGCTTCTAACTGTAATCTCTCCAAACCTAACCCGGCAGTTTTCTTTGCCGTCTTTGGCAATCGTTTACTGTTGCATCTTTGGAAAGGATATACATATTTTGTTTTAAAGTGTTTTTTCTAAAAAAAAATGAAAAATATTTTTTATTTTTTCAAATTTATTTTTAATATTAACATACTAAAAAAATCTTGAAACACAAAAAATAAATAATTTAAAATAATTTCCTTTCAAAAAAATAAAAAACACAATACTAAAAGCTTGTGTTGACAATATAATTTTTGTTACTTTTTAAATAATTTTTCATGCTAAAATACATCTCAATACTATTTTTTATTTTTTAAATTTTTTTATATCAGCACAAAACAATATTTTTTATTTTTAAATTTTTTTTATATCAGCATAAAATATTTAAAAATATATTAAATTTTAATAAAAAAATTTAAATTTTTAAAAAATAAAATTTACATCATATTCTCAAATAGTGTCTAAATATACCGTTACCATTAACAACAACAAAAAACCATTGTTATACCGGTCTCATTTTTAAATCATATTAGAATAACCTATTTATAATACAATTGATCATGTTTATACATGATTCTATTAAAAAATTCTAATTTAAATTTTTTTATCAAAATATATCATTTTAAATTAACTAAATTAACCAATTTAATCTACTTCTTATTCCAGTTATAAGTTGGACTGGGATCGATAATTTTGTGAAAAAAGTCACATATGATTATTGAAACATGAGGACGACTGATAGTAAAAACGCTGATTTTAAGGTTTGAGATTAAAAATCAAGAAATAAAGCAAAATTTATTTGACCGTTGCAGTTTATGGCTCAAGGCTAGATATACTTGATATTTTAGATGGCAAAACTTGATGTTTTAAAATTGGATTAGATGTCTTTTAAGTGAGTATTTAGCATTGTTATGGTTTTTAATTCTCAAAATATTTTTATATAAATAGATTTTTTTTAATGATTATATAAAAATATATAAATAAAATATTTTAAAATATTTTTTTAATGTATTTTAAATTAAAAACACTATTAAAAACACATCACAAACAATAACAACCACGTACTAATAAATAGTAAAATTAGATATTTAAACATTTCTTTGTCTACATGGAAAACCAAAGCTAGATTTTAGTGTAAAAAACAATTTAAAGAATATCGTGGGAATATTGGAAAAAGGGTTGATTCAAGAATTACCGTTTCTTTTTCTTTTTTCTTTGTCTTATCTTGAAAAAAGAAAACATAATTAGCATTGATAGGAATGAGATTACGTGCATCGAGGGAATGATTAGCATCCGAATTAGGGAAGGATCCGACCCATGTACACTAATTAATGATAGCATTAGCAATTTAAACGATAACTACACTATCAATTTACAAGTAAAACCGTGTTGACATTTGAAAAATAAATATAATACCTAAACATAAATGCTACGGAGATAAATAAATAAAAAATAACTTATACTTGTCATCTGACGTAGAAAAATAGTTTCTTGACCAAATCATGGCCTCATCCTGGATAGCCAATTCAACAAGGTTTTTGATATCAATTTGTTTTAAAATGTATGTGAGATTGTTTTCTAAAATATTATTTATTTAAAAATATTTTTTTATTTTTTAAAAATTATTTGTAATATAAACACACTAAAATAATCTAAAAATATATTAATTTAAAGTAGAAAATAAAATTTAATTGTTTTAAAATATAAAAACAATCGTACGGATCATCTCTCGGGCAATTCTAGCCACACTTGCGTTGAGAAAGGTCAAGACAAAAAATAATACAAGACAAAAACCAGACCAATTTTGTTTGAATTGTATTCATTATTTACAGTAATAAAATTGTTGGTCTCATGACTAATAAAAAACTATTTCCCATTTATAAACATCCAATCTACACAAAAATTTACACACAGCAAATCCACAAACAACTAGAGAAGAATTATTTTTCTTTTCGAACCCAATGTGATATATTTCTTTATTTCATGGAAAAAAACATTAAAATGCCAAAAAATCAAGAAATAAAAATCGTAACTAGATTGAAGAAATTGAAGGAAAAAAGCTTTAATATATAAAAAATTATAGCATAAATACAGTGAACATTGAAATAAAAATAAAAATAAAAATCTCCATATATGAAGTCCATTTCTTTGATTGCAAGCAGTTTTCTTCACCTGAAAACCACTACAAACAAACCCAAAATCACTCTCACCTACAGCCTCTCTTGACACTCCCATCTCCCTCTTCTTCAACTTGGACGTTTATAGTAACCCCACATATCATCACCATCATCTCTCATCGCCTTCCCTCCCTCCCTTCTCTCTCAAAGACCACAATCTCTCTGTCTCTAGACTTTCAAAATTCACCTTGTTCTCGCTTCTCCTTAAGAGTACTTGCATCACACCTGCCTCTGCATCTCTCTCTTTCTTTCTTGCACATATACACATATCCCATGTTGTAATCAGACTCTTTCTTTCTTGCACATGTACACATATCCCATGTTGTAATAGACTCACAATCTTCTCTTCTCTTCTCTTTTCTTTTGGCTGTCGCCAAGACTTGCGCAAAGAACATGGCCTTTCACCATAACTTGTCATCACAAGACCTCCCTCTTCACCACTTCACAGACCAACAAGCAACAGAGAACCACACAGCACCACCGAATTGGCTGAACACTGCCCTCCTCCGCTCTCAACAACCACCACAACAACAAACTCACCACCACTTCACTGATAACAACAACACAAACAATTTCTTAAACCTCCACACCACGACGACGACCGCCACCGCCACCACTTCTGACTCAACCTCTCATAACCCAGTTCAATGGCTCTCCCGGTCCTCCTCCTCCCTCCTAAACCGCAACCACAGTGACGTCATCGACGACGTCGCCGCCGGCGGGGACCACGCCATCATAACTAGCATATCGCAAGAATCGTCGGAATTGAAGACTATGAATAAGAGTGAAGGTGAAGCCATGGTGGCGGATAGTGGTGGAGGAGAGGCGGTGGTGAATTGGCAAAATGCAAGGTATAAAGCGGACGTATTGACGCATCCGTTGTACGATCAATTGCTGTCGGCACACGTGGCGTGCTTAAGGGTTGCCACGCCAGTTGATCAGTTGCAGAGGATTGATGCACAGTTGGCTCAGTCACAACAAGTAGTAACTAAGTACTCTGCTCTTGGAAGTCACCAAGGATTGGTTCCTGATGATAAAGAGCTTGATCAGTTTATGGTATGCTACCATGTTAGTTAATCATGTTTGTGTTTCTTTGAAATCTGAACAAAAAAGGTCCACTTCTTTTCAATTTGGACCGATTTTTTGCTTTTTCTATGTTGTTTTTGGTGCAAAGATTATGTTTTTGAATGTCTTGGATTGCGAATTGAAATGGGTTTGATTCATTTTGGTGTGTTTTTGGTTTAATACACAACCATGTTTTTTAGACCACTTGTGTTTTCTCGTGCAAAAAAGTGTGAATTTTTCAATATCTTGGATCATGAACTGAAATGGGCTTGATTAGTTGTTTTTTTTTTGGATGAATTTGGTTTGGTTAATTATGACCACAGGCATTATTCAAATCACCTCAAAGTCTATAGTTAATTAAATTGGCTTAGTTTTTGTTAATTGGAATGAATTTTGGTTTGGTTGATTATAGTTAGGGGGTTTGTTGAGTTGGTGATTTTATGTGGGTTTTTTTTTTTTTTTTTTGAGATTGAAGGGTGGTGGATGCACCGACAGGGGTTTTATTTGGTGGGATAATTATAAGAGGAAGTTTGGTGGTGAGCTTTTTGGATGGCTGTTAGGTGCTTAGTTAGCAGATATATTGTTGATGATTTAGGGAAGGGTGTTAGCTCATTGTGACAATAATAGAGGAGGAGGTATCTTTGGTTGCAAGCGAGTTTGTTTACAGCCAAAACTAGCAGGGCTTTTGTGGCTCGAAGCTGGAATTTGAATTTGAATGGGATCGGACGTATGTAATGTTATAAGAAGAATGGTTATAATGCCATAACTGTAAGTTTCTGAATTTGGAGTGCCACTGGTGGACTGTAGTTACAGCTGTAATCTTCAATTCTTGATGTAGTAAGGACCGGAAAATCTGGATACTGACTGTGCTTGCAAGTCTCAAGGGGCCAAGTTCAATACGAAGAACGATAGTGGTTCACAGTGCAGCAGAGCTTTATGAGGGACCGATCCGAATTTGATCGTCTGTCTTGGAGATTGAAGTGATTGAGGTCATTTGAAGTTAATTCATTGAAATATCAGACAGGAGGAAAGATGAGAAGAGATTAAGAGATGTGCATGGTAAATTACTGTATGACAGACTCCTTTAACGATCTCGGGGCCCCTTAATTTCTCAACAACTCTAATGTCAGGGATGAAATGAAATTAAATGTGGTTAGGAATAATTTCTATCCAGGTCTAATAGCTTTCCTGCCATGGCTGATGGCATGTTTTCAGAAACAAAGAATCTGATTTAGCTTACTCTGAAATTTGATTTTTCAAGTGGGTATAGGGTAGATACCAAGCCATTAATTGAGTTTTTGGATACTTTGATTTTAGTCATGATCTTCAAGTATCTGTGACAAACTCTTTGAGATATCGTCCTTGACCTAAATTTTTTGCACTGCTTGATTAAATGGAAATACGTTCTTCATCCCACAATTTTTTGGATCTGTCTCGGCTATTGATCCTTTCGGGTCTGATGGCCCCAAGCATAGGTGCTTGCTTGAAATTCTATTAGTTAATTTTGAAGTGAAGTGGACAACTAAAATATTTTTCACTATGGTGTTTGATATGTAATAACCTAATACTACAACGAGTATGTGCATATTTGGTAACCTATAGTTCCAGAGTTAAGTTCTATAATAGAACATTTTCAGTGAAAATGACTTCAAAGTGTGTACAATCCACACATGCTAAAAGAAAATATCACTAAGTCATGGTGAATTTCTCTTGATTTGGTGTTGCTAAGAGATTGATGTCGTTTCTGATTCTTTTGATTCTGCCATGACTAGCAGACAATTAGTTCAGATCGTTTGTCTTATTTTCCCTATGTAATTGGAATACATAGTGCGTGTTTAATGACAATTTTGGAGTTACTTTGAAGCTGAAGCATGAAAAAAGAATCAAAATGTTGATCCTTTCATTTTTTGATGATGCAGACACATTACTTTCTTTTGCTCTGTTCCTTCAAAGAACAATTGCAACAACATGTTCGAGTTCATGCAATGGAAGCAGTGATGGCGTGCTGGGAGATAGAGCAATCCCTACAAAGTTTAACGGGTAATACTTCATTATCTTATATTATCTAAATCTGTTTACAAGCCTCTAAGCTGCTAGATTCTTGTGGAGGCATGATTCTTGTTGTTTTTCTGTGCCATGGTTCATCCGGTGGAGGAAGCAGGACAAAAGCTAAAGAATTAAGGGAATTTTATTGCCTTCTTTACAAGACTCTCTCCTGCTCTTTGGAGAGTTTTGGGATCTTATGCTTTCCCTTTGTAACCTGTTGAAACTAGTAAACCATAAACATGACTGACATTATAGGCTGATTTTGTTTCAAGTTTTTCTAGCCTTCCCTGATAAATGTTTATGTCTCTGCCGCATTAGAATTCTATCACTTTCATACTTCAAGCACTAAGATACCGGGACAAGTATTCATGACATGAAGCTTTAATATTTTCCTATTGCTACATGAACAGGAGTTTCTCCAGGTGAAGGTACAGGTGCAACAATGTCCGATGACGATGACGACCAAGTTGACAGTGATGCCAATTTGTTCGTTGGAAGTTTAGAGGGTGCAGATACACTGGGGTTTGGTCCCTTGGTCCCTACAGAGAGTGAGAGATCTTTGATGGAGCGCGTGAGACAAGAATTGAAGCATGAATTAAAACAGGTAATGGCCAAAATTATCTAATCTGAAGGATTTGACATTTTCATTGTAACCAATTTTCTTTACGTTTTGCAGGGTTACAAAGAAAAAATTGTTGACATTAGAGAGGAAATTCTGCGAAAGAGAAGAGCAGGAAAGCTTCCTGGGGACACAACCTCAGTCTTAAAAGCTTGGTGGCAATCACATTCCAAGTGGCCATATCCTACCGTAAGTGTTACTGCTACTGCTCCGTCTCTTTAACAAGATTCGATTCTGTCATTTAGCAGCATTTATTGAGTTCTAGTTTGAACTTTGAAATGAGATTGATTTAAGCTACGGTTACCCCCATATGCATGCATTAGTCCTGTTCATTGGAACCCCACCTGCTGGTATGCTGTCTCAGGACAAGTCAAAAAACGTGTGCTTTTAGTTTTGTACAGCCATGCCCAACCTTGAGGGTCCAAGAATGACAAAACGAGCGAAATTTCCTTTCTTAAAGGACTGAAAAGATGTTGGTACACCCTCACACATACGCAAACGAGCAGAATTTGTAGGCAACAGGCTGATACTTCTTTTGACATGACATTAGTGGGTGACCAGATTAGGGGGCAGTTTAAGCCGAAATCATCAGTCTCTCTTTTTTGGCTGTTTATTAACTTTAGAAATCGAACCTCCATGACTTTTCAGGAGGAAGACAAGGCAAGATTGGTGCAGGAAACGGGCTTGCAATTAAAGCAGATAAATAATTGGTTCATCAATCAGAGGAAGAGGAACTGGCACAGTAATCCTTCAACCTCAACAGTCTTGAAAAGCAAACGCAAAAGGTATTTTTATTGTTTTATTAAAGCATATATCTTCATAAAATTTAGTGCCTTCGAGCTTTGAACCAACCTTAATTTTGAAAAGAAGTAATGCAGGTGATAACAATGGCGATCGATTTGTGTAAATTCCGATATATATGATCGTCAAATTCCGATATATATGATCTTCGTTCAAGTTTCCACTCTAGCAAGTATATTGAACATACTACTACATAGCAATGGAACTGCAAAGGGTTTGACGATGGTCCCCACAGATATATATATGACCATAGTTTGCTTCTAGAGGAAAGAAAGACTAACATAGACGATGATCGTGGGTTGTCCAGGGCATGCAGATGGTAGAATGAATGCAATACAGTCTTATTCAGAGTTTCAAATTAGTTACGAATTCTATTAGCAAAAATAGCAGTGTGCATTGGCATGTTTTATGAATTTTTGTCTACTTCTCTCTATATATGAATAATAATGGCGAGGGGTGATGGATGTACAGTGAAATAATCTTTGCTTGGTTTCCTTACTGTCATTGTAGATTATACCTTCCATTGTTCCTCTCGTCGCTTTGTGATGTATGATAAAGGATTAAATTTGCAGCAGCTAGTCGATGTAATATGAAATATTTCAGAAAAACTCTAATGAACCTGGGCATGGAAAAACAAGCCCTATCGATCAATACAGAAGTTGAAGCAACCAGCCCCCTTGAAGAGGGTTGGGACGCAGGAGTGACTGATTCCAGTCATCGAACCTTTTCGTTTCTTGAAAGATCAACACAAAGATGGATTTTCATATCCGTTATTAGCCAAGGCTGTATCAAGTTCTTAACGAGAACAAAATTGGATTGTTATACTATACCATAGTTATTAAAAAAAATTTGAAAAAAATTATTTTTTATTTATGATTTTGGAATGTTATATCATCCTGTGTTAAAAATAATTTTTAAAAAATAAAAATTAGTATTATTTTAATATATTTTTAAATAAAAATATTTCAAATAATAATTATGATTATATTTTCAATCATGCAGGCCTTCTTAAAATAAACTAAAAGCTTGCAAACGTTGTTGCTAGGTGCAAATGATGTCACCTTTCTCGCCATTATACGGGAGTAAAACTATCTACTATTGGACAAACGATTGACGAACAGTGTTTTTTGTCTTGTATTTTTTAGTCCATTTCGGAGAATGTTTGAATTTGCTGTAGTTGTTTTTTAAAATAATTTTTATTTATAAATATATTAAAATAATATTTTTTTATTTTTAAGAATTATTTTTTTATATTAGCATATTAAAATGATTTTAAAAAACAAAAAATATATTAATTTAAAATAAATGAAAAAAAAATAAAATTTAAAAGGTTTTAAAAATATTTTTGAAACATAAAAAATAATAATAATAATAATAATAATGAGATTCTAAGATGAAACCTGGGATGGGAAAGATCGATTATTTATATAATAGAGTAGAAAAAGGATTGAAATTTCTACACAAGAATGATACTAGTGTGCTGCTAGAAGACATTCAGGTAAATATAGCTCAATAACCACTGATTAGCTTGGCTAGGGAAGCCCTCGAAGATTCATTGTGTAATGATCATACGAATCATTAAGAATTTATTGTATTTGTATTAATATTATTCATGAGTGTAAAACTTTATTATTAATATACTCTAACAATAAAAATATTATATTGTTATATTTATTTTTGTATTTCATTATTCAATTTAATCAGGTGAAAAATTCATAATAATAATAATAATAAAATATTTATGCATATCAAAATGGTAAAAATATCATAGAAAACCGGTTTAATCTTACCATGATTTCCAAATATCAAATCCAGTCATCCGTTATTTAACTAAATGAGTAGTTGTGTCCTCTTTCATATAATACGGCGCGTGTAAAAATATAATGGTTGGATTGTTACCGGTAATAGATTATTATTTATTTATTTTTCTCTTCTAACAACTAAAATATATAATTGTCCTTTTTATTTATTGTTTGTTTGAGTTTTACATGGTTTGCCAGACCCAAACACCTTGGATCAGACATGGTTGTCAGACCTTACCCTTTAGTGATTTAAATTTAAGTCTTTGGTTTAAAAATATTTTGGATTTTTTATTTGGTCCAATGATCATTAAAATATTGTTTGAGAGTATATGTATTTTTTAAAATTTTTAACATAGTTAAAATATTTTTTTTACCTTTAGAGTTAACAAAGTCAACAAAATTTAAAACTATTGATCAAATGTTTTCTTGGCTTTTCACTATATTCATAACAATAAAAATACTTTCTTGCTCCTGATATAAAAAAATAATAGACTACTAAACAATGTTATTTCTAGTTTTTTCAATTTTAATATATGATAAAATAATACTTTTAGTCTAAAAAAACAAAAAAGTAGCTTGCATTTGGCGTGTTTGCCAAACTCAACCTACTTGGGTTTGGCAACAATGCCAAATTCAAGCATTATGCATCTAACAATCACCTTAAATTCAATTTTTCGGGTCTGTTAACCGCACCGAATCCAAGTTATTTGGATTTGACAAACATGCCAAACCTGATGGCCAAGAGTCTGGCAACCATGCCAGAACCGAGTGACTCAGGCATGCCAGACTTGTGGCGTTTAAGCCTGGCATGGTTGTCATATCAAAGCGATTTGAATCTAGAAACCATTAAATTAAATAATTCATATTATATCAGCTCTCGCACGGTTTAATCTGAAACTTGAGTAGAGTTGAGTTCATAGATTTCAAGATCAAATTACTTGACTAGATTTAATAATATAATCAAAAGAAAATTTATACTCAATATTTTTTAATTTCTTTTTTAAATAGCCTGACATTTAGTGATGCATGAACAAATATACTAATATGTATCCAATTGTCTTCTTACATCATATCAATACCATCCTCACATGAAAATTTTATTTATTTTATATCATATTCTGTGAATAATAGATATATTCTATCTTTCATTCAAATAAAATGATATAAAATTAGTTCTAAAAAGTACAATTTAACTGAGTAAACTTAATTTTTTTTTATATAAATCACTAATTGAAGTTCTATAAACCTCATAATCTTTTAAGACTTATATAATTATTAATTTTAAAATTCATAAAATTAATTAAAATATATATAAAATAACTTGGATATCTATATTAATTAATTTAACTAAATGAGTAGTTGTGTCCTCTTCCATATAATACGGTGCGTGTAAAAATATAATGGTTGGATTGTTGCCGGTAATAGATTATTTGTGTTTTTTTTTTCTTTTCTAACAACTAAAATATATAATTGTCCTTTTTATTTATTGTTTGTTTGAGTTTTACATGGTTTGCCAGACCCAAACACCTTGGATCAGACATGGTTGTCAGACCTTACCCTTTAGTGATTTAAATTTAAGTCTTTGGTTTAAAAATATTTTGGATTTTTTATTTGGTCCAATGATCATTAAAATATTGTTTGAGAGTATATGTATTTTTTAAAATTTTTAACATAGTTAAAATATTTTTTTTACCTTTAGAGTTAACAAAGTCAACAAAATTTAAAACTATTGATCAAATGTTTTCTTGGCTTTTCACTATATTCATAACAATAAAAATACTTTTTTGCTCCTGATATAAAAAAATAATAGGCTACTAGACAATGTTATTTTTGGTTTTTTCAATTTTTATATATGATAAAATAACGCTTTTAGTCTAAAAAAACAAAAAAGTAGCTTGCGTTTGGCGTGTTTGCCAAACTTAAGCTACTTGGGTTTGGCAACAACGCCAGATTCAAGCACCATGCATCTGACAATCACGCTAAACTCAATCTTTTAGGTTTGTTAATCGCACTGGACCCAAGCTATTTGGATTTGGTAAACATGTCAAACCTAATAGCTGAGAGTCTGGCAACCACGCCAGACCCGAGTGACTCGTGCGTGCCAGACTTGTGGCGTTTAAGCTTGACATAGTTGTCATACCAAAGCGATTTGAATCTAAGAACCATTAAATTGAATAATTCATATTATATCAGCTCTCACACAGTTTAATCTGAACTCGAGTAGAGTTGAGTTCATAGATTTCAAGATCAAATTACTTGACTAGATTTAATAATATAATCAAAAGAAAATTTATACTCAATATTTTTTAATTTCTTTTTTAAATAGCCTGACATTTAGTGATGCATGAACAAATATACTAATATGTATCCAATTGTCTTCTTACATCATATCAATACCATCCTCACATGAAAATTTTATTTATTTTATATCATATTCTGTGAATAATAGATATATTCTATCTTTCATTCAAATAAAATGATATAAAATTAGTTCTAAAGGTGCAATTTAACTGAATAAACTTAAATTTTTTTTTTATATAAATTACTAATTCAAGTTCTATAAAATTCAGAATCTTTTAAGACTTATATAATTATTAACCTTAAAATCCATAAAATTAATTAAAATATATACAAAATAACTCGGATATCTATATTAATTGAAAAATAATAATTATGTAATGGGCATGAATTTTTATCTTCATAGGCTAACTTGACCAAACAAAATATTCCTTTCCACAACCAGCTGGAAGTTACCTCCTCCAAGTGATCGTAGCGAACACTGGAGTGAGTTTCTTGCTTTCAACAATGAGGTTTCCTCCAGCTCGCCCATGGTAAATAAAATTATTTACCACGTAGCTCGGAAACCTTTCACTGCATAGAAGTAACCTTTCACCTGGTCACGCTTCAACTGAATCATCTATCGGTACTGGTCGCCATCCAAGTACTGTATCCCCTAGAGACTCCGCAACCTCGGCCATAAAAAACAAATACATCAACAAACAAAAAAAAAAAAAATCAATGTAATTCAATCCAGACAAAACGGAATAATATTGTTATATTATGAATATACAGAATTTAAATAAAATTCAGTAAAAAGAACCCATTTGGGAAAATCAAAATTCAATAAAGATACAAAATTTAAGAGTTTTTAAAATTTGGTTGTTTTTTAAAATATTTTTTTTTAAATAATATAATTTTTATTTTTAAAAATTATTTTTAATATTAAATAATTTAAAAATAAAATTTAAATTCTTAAACACTATTCAACCGTGTTGATTAACACGCACTTGATCTTACAAAAAATAATTAGAGAACACTCTTTAGAAGACACGATTCTACTCTTACTTAGTGTTTAATGATTTTTTTTGACAAACTATCCTTGTAATTTTCAGCTAATATCGGTCATATTCTATAGCCGTTGACAGCGTATTTAGAAAATGTTTTTTAAAAAATTTAAATTATTTTAAATTAATATGTTTTTAATGTTTTTAAATTATTTTGTTATATTAATATTAAAAATAATTTTGTAAAAATAAAAAATATTATTAGCATATTTTTCTAAGTAAAAAATATTTTAAAAAATAATTATAATTACACTCCAAAATAAAATAAAAAAACAAAAAAACAGTTAAGAAGCTGCTAGTCGTTCTTCATCAAAAGGAAGAGAAGAAATCAATGGTGTGCCCAACTTCTTATTGTCTGTTTCTTGCCAATGGTAAATCACTCACTTCATGTTTTGAATACTACTTGTAAAATAATCTTGTAAATAGAAGAACGAACATAAAATATGGTAAAGAAAGACAAAATTATTTAAAATTAAAGATCACATATTTAAGTAATGTATTTCTAAACCATTATAAATTTATTTAATAGGATTTTAGAGTAATTTTATTTTATAGTTTTTATTATATATATAATAATCAAGAAATCAATAATTAAATGCTAGCTATCCTGATATTCCTGGTTTTTAAACATAATATCATGATAAATGGTATCTTTTTAATGAATTTTGTTCACGAAGTGAAAGAATAAAAAGAGGATATAAACTTTTTAATGCATGTTTTGGTGTAGATTTAGCATTTTAGATGTTATTTATATTAATAAATAATATAAATTATATTTTAGAATCTCATTTGAAAGTTTACGATATTAGATTTAGATGATTTTTTAATATAATATTGAAGTTTTAATTACTAAATATTTATGAATTTTAATCTTATTATCATTATTTATTTAATAAAAAATAAATATAAAATAATGTAAACCTGTATAAATTTCAAATTCAAATAATTTTCATTTGAAAACATATATTAATAAATAATATAAATTATATCATGAGATTTCATTTTACAGTTTAAGTTATCGAGTTAGGTGATTTTTTGGTAGTTTCAAATTATCTATTACAAATATAAAATTAATGTCATCTTATTGTTGCATTTTATATAATTTTATTCTAATAAAAGATAGGGTAAATTGTTTATTTATATAATATGATAGAGAAAGACTGAAATTTCTAAACGAAAACATGCTAGTATGGTTCAAGAAAGCATTCAAATAGATGTGTTTTAACCACAGCAAATAAGTCTGGTTAAAAAAATCATTGCAGATCAATTGTGGAATACTTATAATAATCATTAAGAATTTTTTGTAACTTAATTTAATTAATATTGTTCTTCGTGTAAAATACGAACATAAAATATGGTAAAGAAAGACAAAATTATTTAAAATTAAAGATCACATATTTAAGTAATGTATTTCTAAACCATTATAAATTTATTTAATAGGATTTTAGAGTAATTTTATTTTATAGTTATTTTTTTTATAATTCAACGTATTCATATCAAATATATCATTTATGTCATGAATATTATTATTTTTACTATAATTAAAAGTATTAATATTAAAACTATAATCTTTTGTGTTATATATATTATTATTTTTATAATAATAATGTTATTAATAAAATAATTACTAAATTAGAAAAAAATATTCTTAATATTAAAAAACAACTATAAATTTGATTTGAAAGGTAAAATTAAAAATTATTATTATTATCATCATCATCATCATCATCATCATCATCATCATCATCATCATCATTAATAAATTTTTAAAAATTATTATTATTATTGAAGAAAAAACATATAGAGACACGTTGCACTTAAACTAATGCCTGTGTTCTGGACAAACCCAAGTGCACATGTGACGCTTAGGTTGCTTACCTTAGTTCTGGACACACCTCTACACCCACGTGGCGCTTGGACTCCTGTCATAGTGTGCTCACGTAATGTATAAGTTACATACTTAGAGGCAAATCCTAACACACACATGGCGTTTGAACTGCACTGAAACCTAACCATCCTTAAGTACTATATGTTACAAAACTTAAAATAGCCTTGAATTATTAAATGTCTAGGATTTAAAATAGACTTGGATTCTATTTATGTAAAACCTAAATAACCTTGAATCATATTAGCATTGAAATCTAATTTTTTTTAATAAAAATAAAAAATAAGTTTGAAGTACGACGAAAGCCATATAATTAATATATATTTTATTACCATTCAAGTTTCTTAGCTTATAAAATCAATAAAAATGATGTTTGGTTCCAAAGTGGATAGGAATATAGATGGAAATATTTATTATATGTTAAAGAAAGACAAAAAAAAAAAACAAAAAAAAGAGGATACAAACTTTTTAATGAATGTTTTGGTGTAGATTTAACATTTTAGATGTTATTTATATTAATAAATAATATAAATTATATTTTAGGATCTCATTTGAAAGTTTACGTTATTAGATGTAGATGATTTTTTAACATAATATTGAAGTTTTAATAACTAAATATTTATGAATTCTAATCTTATTATCTTTATTTATTTGATAAAAAATAAGTATAAAATAATATAAGTTTGTATAAATTTCAAATTTAAATAATTTTAATTTAAAAATATGTGTTAATGAATAATATAAATTATATCCTGAAATTTATTTTATAGTTTAAGTTATCGAGTTAAGGTAATTCTTTAATAGTTTCAAATTATCCATTATAAATATAAAATTAATGTCATTTTATTGTTGTATTTTATATAATTTTATTCTAATAAAAGACAGGGTAAATTGTTTATTTATATAATATGATAGAGAAAGACTGAAATTTCTAAACGAAAACATGCTAGTATGGTTCAAGAAAGCATTCAAGTAGATGTGTTTTAACCACAACAAATAAGTTTGGTTAAAAACAATCATTGTAGATCAATTGTGGAATACTTATAATAATCATTAAGAATTTTTTGTTACTTAATTTAATTAATATTGTTCTTCGTGTAAAACTTTATTATTAATACATTCATAAAAATATTATATTATTATGTTTATTTCTATATCTCAAAATATTTTCTCTTAAATTAATAAATAATAATAACAATAACAATAAATACTCGTGCAGTTAAAATGTTAAGAATATCATAATAATAAACAGGTTTAAATTTAGCACAATTTTTATTTTCTTATCTTTCTCGAAATGGAAAAGAGTATTATATGGACGTATTTTTTAAATTTTCTAGGCTGAAAAAATGTTTAAAATAACATATTTTCTGTTTTTTTATTGGAGAAGAAAATTTGAAGAGAGTGAAAATGGAAAATTATTTTTATGTTACTGAAAAGGGACTGAGGAGTGTTCCTGCAGTGAACTCGTAATTTTATTCAAAGCTTTAGAGAGTTTGCTAGCATGGAGTAAGGACCCTTCTAGAGAGAAGCCTCCGACCAACTCTCATTCCAGCTTTGATCTTTAAGGCCTCTTTCTAAGCATTTGAGCGGCGCGACTCCTCAAGTCAAGCAGCTAATCAATCTAAAAACTTCCGAATACCTAATGGTAAAAATCTCCCTCACGCACAAAATCTTGCAAAATTTCCGAGCCTCCAAGACTCTAACTCTTCTCTTCTCGCAGGAACAACAGCAGCAACAAACCCCGTCTTTGGACGATTGCTTGAAGCTATTGAAAGGTGAAAGAGATGAGCAACGCCTTGCCGGTCTACTCCTAGTTACCAAATTTTGTAATGGAGACGACCTCGTTTCTCTCCGAAAAGTTTACAACGCAGTCGGTGTTCACTTTCTTGACCGACTCTTAAGAACCGGTAACGCTTCTTATTCGTCTTTTTTAATAATTTAATTACTGGTTTTTATCTTTATTATGCTGAAATTGAAAGTGTTAATTTAGGAGTTTTTACTTTGTATGTTTTTTTTTGTTTTTTTATTTACTTGGTTAGGTATGTGTAAAGGAAGTGTTAGTGGAGGAGATAATAGGGATATGTATCTGCAGCTATCAGTTACAGTTCTGGCTGCATTCTGTCGCGTGCCGGATATTGCTGCATCGAAAGAAATGGTTTCGAAGATTCCTTTGATTTTGGAAATAATGCCGGAAGTGTAAGCTTCATTTCCTTAACTTAATTGGAAACAGTGCTGGAAAAATCTGTCCCATTTCCTGATTTTGTTAATGATTTGTTCTACATTCTCACAAACTACTTATCTTATAATGGCCTCTCATGAAATATTGCCCAGGATTTTGTTTTTTCGGTTGCCTTGATTATCACTAATTTTGCGATTTTGATTATTTTAGGTTGCTGACCGAGTGTTTGTTTTTCGAATCACAGATCAGGTTCACCTGTTCTTGAAGAGTGCTATGAATTTTTATATCTGGTAACAACTTCATATGAAGATGGAGCCACAGCATTTTATGAATCTGTAGGCATGAAAGTGCTAGCTTCGCAGATGAGTTCTTTGCCTGATGGTAATTAATGTTATTCTTTAATGTCTTTCCCTGGCAAGCCTTTGAGATATCGTCCTTGTTAATTTTGAATGAAAAAAATTTATGTGATTCTTTTAGCTGCAACCTGGTTATGTGGGTAAACTGTTGTTCCTCGGTTTAAGTTGTTATAGCATCTTAGCTTCTATTCTAATGGAAGTAGAGGTATTTTTTCATGTGAAATAGAGGATTTTCTTCCAAAAATTTTTATTCTGAATGAGCCATGCAAAATCCTGCAGGCTCTCATACGATGGAGCTGGCAATGAAAATTGTACAGTCTACACTACGCGGGCTGTCTCTGGATGTTGTTACCAATACCTATGTGTCAGAGCTATCAATGATGGTAAGCTAAAGGCTAATTTGGCATCTGGTACATCCTTTTCATAACTTTAAGCTCTTTATCTGCTAAATCTTCTTATTCTTTGAAGACTGGACCTTAACCTCCAGCTATTTTGTTTTGGATTCAAATGTGTAAAGATTGTTTGCCTTTCTCTTGCAGGTGGCCACAGTAGCAAGACAATTTGCCTTGTTGCACAATTCTCTTAAATTTGAAGCACTTCATCTACTATCCGAGATCTTCTCGTCAAAGTATTCAGTAAGTTATTATGTTTCGTAATTGTTACTGTTTCAGGAAGGAGTCATTTAGCAAAACTGTATAATTGATACTAGATAGTTACAGATGCAGCTAATTTTACATGCTTGGACGGGGAACAAATTAGTTGAGGAAACTAGAGCCTAGATTGAATGGCCAAACTCAACATTCAAATAACTCTCAATAATCTGTCTTGGCATTCAAATTTATGTGACTCTTAGAAATCCTTCTCAAAATAGGATTAGCAAATATTTTTTAGAACTAAAGATTGAATGGCAGAATGTTGATGGCAGTGGTAATTGATAGTTCGGAGTTCATATCATAGATGGTGTCTTACTTCATTGTTTTGTCTGTTGGTCCTTTGTTTCTGCATTACTTGTTCTTTGATGGTCCAAATTTTCTTGTCTTATAGAAACTTTGGAGAATTCTTGGTTTGATTAGTGCACCTCTGGAATTGAAATAACTAATGTCTGCTGTTGATATTTTAAACTCAAATCATATTCGATCACCAACACGCATTGAGATTTTCTGTTTTGGTGTCTGGTTGGTTTTGGAGAAAGTTGGGGGTGGGTGATAGTTCCTTATTCCAATTCTAAAGCTGTTTGTGTCATTTTCTTGCTGTTTCAGAAACCACTTTGTGATGCGTTGTGTGCAATGGCTGGCAACAAATGGCCAGATCATATGCGTGCTGGGATTGTGGCTATTTTACAGAATCGTGTAGGTACAGTACTTGTTCTCCTTTTACATGATTTCTCTTTTAAATTACCAACCATCTTACATTCTTGGTGACTTGGAAACTTATCTGTGCTTGCACAAATGTGAAGGGGGCATAGCTTTCTCTTTGAGTGACCTTTTCCTTTAACCAGCTTGGCATTTTTTTGGAATGGAATTTATTTCATCTGCTAACTTTTTGCGAGGGATCTCTAACATTGGCATTTTTGTTTCCCTTTGATTCTCCCTTTTCTCTTCGGACTACAAATGTTATACCTGAATCTATGGTTGTATTTTAAATAATCACCTGATGAATGGGTGGATTTGGCATCAGTGACAAATTGCTAGGGAATGCCTTTAAACTTGTCGTGGAGTTCTTGGGAACATCTTTGAGCATTTGAAATGGGATTGTAAATTAAAATAATCATTGCTAAGCTCATAATCACTCTGCTTTCAATCTTTCATAAAGGAATTGTGCATAATACTGTCTTTACGGTGATACTCTATAGTTTGGATAGGATCTAGATATGGTATGAGCTCTGCTCAAGTTAAATGGGCCTTTTCCCCCTTTTATCTCATGATCATTGATTGATGAGTGAGCATAATGAAAAATTGAATTCAATTTTTTTTATTCAATATGCTTAGAACATGCATTTTTAATTTTAGATTATAAATTCACTTGTGCCATTTAATGTGCAGAACCTGCTGAAAAGGTTCATGCCCTTATTTTGGCTGAATCTGTGATATCTATAATGGGGGAAGGCTGGCTGCTTGGTCAGCCAAACTTACCTGATTTACCAGGCTCCATACCAGCTGACCGGTATGTTATGTTTAAATTGCATTGCTTCTTTTACAAGTAATTTGTTATGGAATATGCCATAATACTTGAGCAATTTTGTTTTCAGATGTTTTCTGCTTGTCTTGGAGTCTGCAAGGGTTGAAGTTGCTGTTTTGCTGAATGATTTGGCCTATTTGAAATATGAAGCTTCCAAGGATACGTCAACAACTGTTGAAACTATTCTCTTAAAGCAAAGAAATGTGGCTATTGCCTTTTCCTTGGTTGAGAGGGTAATCAAATTGACGTCAACCATGGATGAAGTTGAAGGTAAACAAAAGTTAATATGCTAGCATGTGAGTTATAATGCTCTAATTGACATGGAGAATTTGCAAATATCAAGTATATTTGGCATATGCTTAGCGGATTGGGAAATCATAACAAATACAAGTGAATTTTGCATCAGCTTCTCATTGATGGATGTTATTTTTGCTTTGAGTACATTATTTTTGAACAGCATGTATGCTTATTTGATGACACTCTCATATTCCCATTCCTGAACTCCCATTAGTTTTTGTCGGTCATCTTATTCCAAGAATCATATTTTCACCATGTGCTTTTTGTCCATGTGGAATTTAATCTTCTTGCTTTGACTTTGTCTAGGGAGTATTATTGGTGAAAGAACTTTAATAAAGGTGATCAATGGGCTTAACGAGACAATTAATGTAGTTCTAGAGTATCTAGAAGATGCCAAGGTAATGATTTTTTTGGTTCTTAAAACCTGTCATCTTCATCCTGCCCTTGCTTTAACAATTGTTATTCTTCAGGAGCATGGGCAAAAGAAAGGAAATGATCTTCTTGCATCTGTACGGGTAGTTGGGAGGTATGTTGTATGCCACTTAACTTTCTGGCATCGGAAACATGGACAGTGTTAGTTTTGTTGCAATTGTTGGTGTAAAGAATAAAATGCAACAGTAAGAAATGATTGCTACCATTATTATGCTTTAATTAATGTCCTGCTACACTGATACCATGAACTGGTGAATTAATAATATCCATGTTAAATAATCCTCAACCGTCCTGGTGGTGTCAACACACATTGTTTTCCATGGATATTGAATGTGAGATAGTTCCAGAGCTAGGTGGTACTGCCTTGTCTCCAATCACAACTCCAAGTTATCATTCAATTACATGGATGCTAAATACTCGTGGACAGGTTTTCTTAATACATGATGTTCAGTTCCTATTTTCTAATGACAAATTCTGCTAGTGCATTTACTACAGGAGCTGTTTTTATGCTATATGTGGACTAATGTTTTTGTTTGTTATAGCTATCTTGCAGAAACACCCGATGCATGCAAAGAGAAAGTTAGAGAGCTTTTGGACTATATGCTGACAATTGAAGGTGAAGATGAAGCAAGGTTTGTGAATATATTTTTGCAGTAAGCTGTGAGGTTACTTTTCTCAATATTGTACTCTGATAATAACTTTGCCCACATTATTTTGAATGACAGCCCTTTTCACTCTATATCTTTTCTACTTCCAATGATGTGTCAAATTACAATGGATATTGAAGGGTGTGAAGCTTTGATTTCTTCTGGAGGTTACAAAGCTGTAAGTTGGTCTAGTTTTCAGTTAAATGTATTTTCTTGGTCGACTTTTTGTTGGAACACATAATGACATTGATTAATGTAGCTGCTCTTTCTTCCATTAATAATTTGGAGGGTATGATTTCTTGGACATGTATCATTGAGCAATGTAATGTATTCACTAATACCCTACTCCATTCTAAACCATTTTATTAACTTGTAATATTTTCTACCCATTCTCCATTCAATTGGATGCACTATCCAGTCCAGTACAGAAGCATTCCTTGAGTTGATGATTTTATTTTTTTTGTAAATAAGCCTCTTACAAAATTTTCTTCCTGTAGTCTTATCCCATTGTCTTTCCATTCTTGGATCTATGGTCAAGGGAACAAGCAATGGCACAACACGCAAAGGCCCTTTTGCATTAGCTTGGAGTTTTTTTCTCTTCCTACTTTCCACTTTAAAACAAATTTAGCGCTGGGACAAAGATGATAGAGGGCAGCGCAAGTGAGGATGGCAGTTCCTTTAGTGGCTAGTCCTTGGCAAAACTGGTCCAGTCTGTGCTGTACTAAAAAAAAAATATGAAAGCTTGAGTTTGGCCTTTCGCCCCTCTCTTAAGCAAATAACATTTTTTGCGGGTTGAATAGTCATTCATAACAGGCTTCAAGCTGCTGTCCATGATTCAACAATAACTTTTCACCAGAAGACAATTTCTTTTTATCGTGGAAAAAGAGTTGTAAGTTCAAAAATAACATTATTGATTCATTTTTCAGGTTGCAGAATGCCTTGTAAAGTTGATTGGACCACGTGGCAACATGGTTGGAGATGATGGCTGCACCTTCTTGGCATGTGATACAGTATTGAATTTGCTGTTGAAGGTAGTGCTATCTTTATTGCAACCTGATTTTTTTATTGTTATTATGCATTATTTGCAACTTTTTTCTGACCTTTTATTTTTTCCATTAATAGAAAGGGCAAATGCGATTTCGAATGGATGAATCAACCTTCATTGATCTTTTGAAGGCCATAGGATATTGGGCAGGTAAATAATAAAGCTGTGATTAGAAATTGTCATCTTTCTATATTTAATGAAAGTCAGAATTTCTTTCCTTAACGTGTTTGCATGCATGCCTGTGTGCATGTAGATGACTTGGGAGGGGGTGTCATCATCTCTTTCACAAGTATTATGATCTTTATGTGTCATTAATCCTTGACTAGAGGTTCTGATCTTGATTGTTCAGGGAATGCAAATGACCTTTCTGTTATTATCATGGCTTCAAGCATTTGTGCTCTGATATTTGATTATACATCAGAGGAGACTCTTCTAAACCATCCCAGCTTCGACAACAGCTCCCTCCATAATCTATATAAAATCATTGCAAGAAGTTTGGCTTCTTGTAAGCAGGTAAAATTGATGTTTAAAAGCGTTGCAATGTATTTTTAATGCTTCTTGAAGGGCTTGATTAGACTCACATTTTCCTTCCTAGAAGAAACACCTTTCATTATATCAGTGTTCAGATGCCCTTGGCCACCACCTGCTCCTCTCCTAGAAGTAACACTTTTCACTATATCACTGCTTGATGAGACTAACCTACAAGTTTGTCAATTGATTCAGGATATGTCTGATATGGTTAGAAAAGAAACAGATCTTCTCGAGATTGTTACTTCAGGTCTGTCTTTGAAATGAAAGCATCAGATAGTTTCAACCATTTTCTTGTTATGCCTTCCTGCCTTTAACTTGTTGCAGATTTCATTTTTCCGAAGTTGTTTGCAGTTAAATTTTCAGATTTCATATGTTGAACCTTTTTTGCAGGATTTTCACGGTGGGCACATCGGTTCCCTGGTTTAAGAGAGGCGATTGAGAGTGCTTGACAGCCAGATGTTGATTTTTGGTGTGATTATGTGAATGTGTTCCCGCTGGCTTATGTATGATCTTTTGTAGTCGATTTTGATTTGTAAATAATTTCAGTTTCTCCTTAAAAGTTTCCCATATTCTGGGAATCTTTTTCAATTTTGGAAAGTTTAGTCATTAAACCTGACTAGTCTAATGACTTGCTGTCATGGAACTTAGCCAAGTTGAACTGATTTACACATCAATTTGGTTAATTTTTTTATATATATAGATTAATGTGTCTGTTTAAATCAGCAACGACTATATGAGTTTCACGACTATATAAGTTTCTATATAAGTTTCTAATGACTTTTAAATGATTTACACATCAATTTGGTTAATTTTTTTTTTATATAGATTAATGTGTGTTTTTAAATCAGCAATGACTATACAAGTTTTTAATTATTTTTAAATTTTTGACTTAAGACTTGATTAGTTAAGTTATACTTCTCAGGTTAATTTAGTTAGATTTTGATAACTTGGTTAGTTTATAATCTGGTTTATTTTATCAAACTTAGATGAATTTATTTAAGGGAATTTTTTTTTAATATTTGTCCAAAGTATTATATATATAAAATGTCATTTGATTTAAAAAGAAAACGTTGTATGGAGGATGACTTAACCCAATGATTTGGGATTTTAACCTAGTATGTCCCATTTCTTGCATCTTACTGGCCGCTTGTTCTTCCATGTCATGCCTTTTGTTCTCTTTAATGATGAAATATCCTTCACAAATGAGTTTTTGAGTAACATCATTCATTCTTGAATGATATCAATCATTGGGTCTCCTTGTAGATAAAATGGTTAGCTAGGCTGTTTTAAAGTATTTTTTATTTTAAAATGTATTAAAATAATATGTTTTTTTTATATAAAAAAAATTATTTTTAAAATCATTATATAAAAAAATTTAAAATATACAAAAAAATTATTTTTTTACTTGTATTTTCAAATGCACAAACACACATTAGCTAAGCTTGAGCACTTTAAAAAAAATATTAAACCATGTTGATTTTTTATGAATGGCCTTCTTTGGGCTGGTAGGCTCGGCTTCTAGCTTTTGAGGCGTGATCCAGAATATATTTTAGGGCTTCAAAGACTCGAGCAAACTACTTGTGTTACTTTCTTACATTAAGGCTTCGAGAAAGGTTGTGCTGCGTGTAGCTTTAATTTTTTTTTTTTTAAAAAAGAAAACACTAAAAGCCAAAAGTCAATTATTGTTGCCTAAGAGATAGCTTACTTTGAATTACAATAGTAAAACGGCCATCCTTCCCTTCTCAGACAAAATCACGATCCTTGCTAACTGGGGTGAATTCATGTTCTTCGTGTGACTGATGGATCATTTCAGCAAAGGCTTTGACAATCATGTCTTATCATTTTATCTTTAAAATCTTTTTTTTATTTGGTGTGACTGACTGATCATTTCAACAAATGTTTGACAATTATGTCCTATATTTTATCTTTTCTTTTTCACGGTAAAAAAGTAATTTAAATATTTTTAAAACCAATAAAAAATAAAAAAATAATCAAATTAAAATCACTAATATGATTGAAAAAACAAAAACCATAAATTTAATTCAAATAGTTAAATTATGGTTAAATTACAGCAATAAAAACTCTGGTAAAAAATAAAGGAAAAATATTAAGAAATTAAAAATAGAATAAAGGGATTAAAATACCCTATATATAAAAAAAAATCAAGAATCAAACAAAAGTTTAACAAAAAAAATTAAAAACATTAATTAAAATTAAAAAATCTGAATTTTAAAAAATAAAAATAAAGACAATAGTGTATTTGTGGGGGCACGAGGGAGATGATTTGTTTTCTTCGTTTGGAGTTATCGTTTGTTGACTTTCTTAAATTGTTTTCATATATTAATATTGAGAATAAATTTTTTTAAAATGTATTATTTTAATATATTTATTTTAAATTTCATTTTTAAAATAATATCCGGTGAACTGGCAAACACTATCGAACACGGGTTGATATAATATAGGCTAGTTTCTTTAATTGGATTGATAGTGTGAGATGACAAGATAAGAAAAGCAAGAACATGGCCAAAGTACAAGTGGAATTCATCAAGAAATAAATGTATCTCTGCCGTGTGGGCTCCTCCAGAGCCTGTGCTTTGTCCCGGAAAGAATTCTATCTTATCCTCGATGTACCTGGAATCAAATCCCCGGCGACTGTTTCTTTGATGTAACCCCAATCATTCCAGGTTTTTTTTTTTTTTTTTTTTTCCGGTCATGCATCATTTATTATTGGTTTTCTCATGAACTGTAGATTTTAATGAAAATTTATCTGTGATAGATTAATTTATTTTTTTATTTCTAGATCAATTGTTGTAGTAATACAATTAAAAAAATAATTTAAAGTACAAATATTTTTATAAATTTTATCAAATTAATACAAAGGATTAAGATGAAAAAAAAGGAGAGAAAGAACTGTATTGTTTTAATAAATAAAAACTTTTTTTTTATATAATTGTTTTTTCTTCCATCATGCATCGTTTATTACTGGTTTTCACAAAAGTCTCAAGATCGATGTGGTCAACATAACTGTAGGTTTTAAAGGAAATTTATTTGTGATATAAGAATTTATTTTTGGATTAATTATAGAATGGTTATTTTGTAAATTTTATCAAGTTAATATAAAAAAAGAGATATATATTATTTTAACAAATAAAAACTTCTTTTTATAAGTTATATTTTTATATATATAAATAAAAATTATATATATTTTTTAATATTTAAACCAGATCCGCATCTCATGGACGACAAGACATAGACCGATTAACGACAATATCAATTGTGTTTTAACCAAGAAAGCTCGTAGGTTCAGTCACTTGTTTTGTGATCTACTGCGCGGACAAAGTGTACCCTTCATTGCAGGCCGGCTAAAAGTCAACAAGAAGAAAAACAAGATGATGAAAATGATGTGCAACTACGTGGAATCAGAAACCAACCAGAAAATATATTCAATAGTGTTCAAACAATGATGACAACTGATGAGAAGTCCATGGCTTGATGCCTGGCAAAACCATGGAAACCACCTCGTAAATTCCATGTTAATGTCAACGATATTCGTTGCGCAGAAAAAATATTTCTCAAGGATATTCTTCCTCCACTGATCATATAATATTATTCACCTGTATATATTCATCTTTCTGAAGTTCATCACAACATTCCTTTTCACCCCTTTCCTTCCCTGATTGTTTGCCTACTTCTGTGCTTATTCAAGTTCATACACTTAACAACCATGTATAAAGTTGCTAGTCCGTCCGAGTTTTTGGTGATAACCGGGGTTGGTATCTCAGATATTAAGCTAGCCAAAAAGGGATGGATCCTTCCCGGCCAGTCATGTACTGTCTTCGACGTTTCACCGGTCAACTACACCTTCGAAGTCCAAGCCATGAGTGCAGAGAAGCTCCCTTTTGTTCTTCCTGCTGTCTTCACTATTGGCCCTCGTGTGGATGACGACCAAAGCCTCTTTAAATATGCAAAGCTCATCTCTCGACATGACAAGCTCTCTAACCATGTTAAAGAGCTTGTTCAGGGTATCATTGAGGGTGAAACCAGAGTACTTGCTGCTTCCATGACCATGGAAGAGGTTTTCAAAGGAACTAAAGAGTTTAAACAGGAAGTTTTTGAGAAAGTCCAGCTTGAACTTAATCAGTTTGGATTGTTAATATATAATGCTAATGTTAAACAACTTGTCGATGTTCCTGGGCACGAGTACTTCTCTTACTTGGGTCAAAAGACTCAAATGGAGGCTGCAAATCAAGCCAGAGTTGATGTATCAGAAGCGAAAATGAAGGGAGAGGTAGGATCAAAGCAAAGGGAGGGTCAAACTCTGCAAAATGCGGCGAGAATCGATGCTGAAACGAAGATTATTGCGACGCAAAGGCAAGGAGATGGGAAGAAGGAGGAGATAAAGGTGAAGACTGAGGTTAAGATTTATGAGAACCATAGAGAAGCAGAGGTGGCAGAGGCCAATGCTGATTTGGCAAAGAAGAGGGCTGGTTGGTCCAAAGAAGCGCAGGTGGCAGAGGTGGAAGCAACAAAGGCCGTGTCCCTGAGGGAGGCTGAGTTGCAAAGGGAGGTGGAGAGAATGAATGCTTTGACCAGAACTGAAAAGCTCAAGGCTGAGTTTCTGAGCCAGGCTAGCGTGGAGTACGAAACCAAGGTAATTAATATACTATATTTTACCATATAATTTCTCAAAAGCTAACTTGTAACTAAATCAATTTGAACTTATACATATTAAACTCAGCAAATGATCACTTTAAATTACCATCTTCGATTTCTAATCCAATTTGTTTTACTTAACAGGTTCAAGAAGCAAACTGGGAGCTGTATAAGAAACAGAAAGCAGCAGAAGCAATTCTCTATGAAAAGCAGAAAGATGCTGATGCACAAAAAGCAACAGCAGATGCAACATTTTATTCTCGCCAACAAGTTGCTGACGGGGAGCTATATGCAAAGCAAAAGGAAGCTGAAGGACTCGTAGCACTTGCACAGGCACAGGGAGTCTATTTACGCACCCTTCTGGACGCATTAGGCGGCAATTATGCAGCATTGAGAGATTACTTAATGATCAACAGCGGAATGTTTCAAGAGATTGCTAGGATTAACGCGGATGCAGTTCATGGGTTGCAGCCTAAAATCAGCATCTGGACTAATGGAAACAGCGGCGAGGCTAACGATGGAGCTGGGGGAGGCAATGCAATGAAGGAGGTTGCTGGGGTTTACAAGATGTTACCACCCTTGTTTAAGACTGTTCAAGACCAGACTGGAATGCTACCACCGGCATGGATGGGCACATTGACAGACTCTAGCCACTCTAATGTGAACTGAATCATGGTGATCTTGTGGTTTTGTTGCTCGAGTTTGCTGATATGAACACTCCCTGTGGTCTCCCGTTTGATTGTGCGTGTGCGTGTGCGTGTGTTCTTTTTTTCTTGTATCGCAAATAATTTCGTAATAATAAGATGAACGTAACACTCATAATTCCTATATCTTCTTCGAAGATCAAGCCTGGTTTAAATGTAAACACAAGTTATAAATTGGTGGAAGGGGAGAAGATCTTGAATTATCAAATTTTGGCACTAGAATGGTGTGTTTGTTTAAGCTGCGTGTCCGCCCATTTTAAAAAATTAAAATTTTGTTTTAAATTGAATTTTTTTAATATACTAATATTAAAAATAATTTTTTTAAAAAATATTATATTAATACATTACTAAACTAAAAATACTTTAAAATATAACTATCATAACAATATTAAATTCCACCTTCACGCCGCCCAGTAACCAATAATAATTGGAAACATTTAAAAAAATTGATTTAATGTTTTTTTAAAATAAATATATTTTTAAAAAGCATTAAAAAGTAAAAGTTAGAACACCTGAGACGAGACGGCTCTTAAACCCGCTTTTGCAAGTGGTTTGCATTCCCACCCTGTTAATTCTATCACTGACAGATGCTCAATGCCCAATTGATGAAAAAAACTGTACTGTGATCCTTTCCGACATAAAGCACAAATACCACAACCTTGCCCTTGCCCTTAAAAAAAATAAAATGTAACGGTAAAATTGGGTAAAAAAATCCTAGTTAAGATCCAATTTTAGATGCTGCGTCCGAAAGTAAGCTGAAATTCATTTACAAAATTGTATATCTTGATTAAATTCTGAGATAATTTTAACATGAAACAAAAAACAATCAAACTTATAATTATTGACGCGTGAAATATTATAATTTATTAATTTTTTATATATTAATTAAAGTATGAGCATGATTAAGATAACTTGTTAAATTAAAATCTCTTTTCAGATCATAAATTTATTATCAGTTAATATTAATATTGTATTAACTTATTATTTGTATCATAAATCATGTAAGAATATATTATTAAAATTACAGTTAATATTAATATTGTATTAACTTATTGTTTGTATCATAAATCGAATATATTATTAAAATTGTTTTATTGTTTTTTGATATAATAAATGATATAAACATAAACCTAGAAGATATGTGTAATATTACAGGACATACTTAGAAAATAAATATTGAAGAAAAAGTTTTTTTAATAAAGAGTTTGCTTTTTAATTTTTTGTTCTTCAAACGCATTTTTTATATATATTTTAAATTAAAAGTTTTTATTATTATCAATTGAGACATGACTAGGATATATGGAATATTAGAATATACTAAAATATTTGCATTTACTCCCGATTTACTTTTAACTACGAACTTCCTCCTCTTTACTTTTATTCAATGATGAGCTTCTACTGATCCTAAAGGACCCAGATTATCATAAAGGTCAGTTCACTATCCGGGACTAGGATAGTTCTTCCTCCTCAATTGTGGGGATAAACCTCACCGTACTTGGAATAGAACCATGCCTCCCATTATCCAAACACAAACTTTAAGTGGGGCCCATCCCTTTCCTACCGTCACTGTCTCACTAATAATCTCCCAACACGTGTCCTACTCATATTCATCCCTGTCGTTTTTGCCCCACGCCAATTTTCGCGCTCGCGTGCCCTGACCATCTTGGAGCCTCGTGAGAGTTCTTCCAGGTGTTCCAGTTATTTAATCGAGTGATCCGCGAAGTACATCTTAATCCCTACAGTTTACTGCGTGTTTCACTTTGCTACTGAATTATAGCACCTAACCGTTTTGGTAGATGTTTAAGGTGGTATTTGTCTTGCGATTTAACCATATTTTTATAAATTTTTAAATTTTTTAACTTTAAGTTATTTTATTTTTATATTTTTAAATTATTTTGATGTATTGATATAAAAAATAAAATTTTAAAAATAAAAGGTATTATATCAATGCATTTTAAAACAAAAAATACTTTAAAAAATAATCTCTATAATTTGTAAAATGAATTTAATACAAATAGACAGTAAAACAAATAATTTGAAAATTAAATATGCTTGATATTATTCTTTCATATAAAATCTGTTAAGTTTTATTCATACTTGTAGCTTTGCTCCATATACAATAAGATATATTTGAAGAATTACATATTGTGATATTTTTTTAATTTTCTAAATTAAATTAAATTAAAGTATCCTGCCTGGTTATACATTCCATTTTAAACATTTTTAACACAATTAACTACAATTTAACGAAAAAGGAGTCAACATCACAACAACGTCAAAAATGTTATCTTGATATTGAGAAATTGAATTCAATTGAAACTGAAACGAACAATCTGATAAAATACAAGGATTAAAATACACTTTACCATAGCTCCTTATCCCTTTACACCCTTAAAAACCAAAGAGTGAAAGAACACAGCTGTATCCACAATCAACGGTCCAAACTCACCCATCAGAAAATCCAACTCCAAATCCCAAAATCCAACAGCCCGTATTTACTCAAACTGTCCAGTCAACCCTGCCTTGAAATAATAACTACACATCAGATGACAGTCATCTCTCCGCCCCCCCGTCCCTCTGAACTGAAGCTTCACTCCCCCTTTCTCTTTTCAGCTCCTTCACTTTTCTTAAAAAAAAGAAAAAAAGAATAAGAAAGATCGTCTCTAGTCTAGGGTTTTCTCAGCTTGATTTTGATGCTATTCTATCTATAGAAACTTCCTCTGATGAAGGTTTGAGAGGACATTTTGGTAATTAGCTACCGTTGAGAGGCGTTGTTGATGGTTTTGAGGAAGGAGAGTTAGGGTTTTGAGAGATGGATGATTCTTCATGGAAGGTCAAATGTAGCTCTGCTACACTGCAGCAGCCTTTAATGGCTACTCCTTCTTCAACAACGCCTCAAGAAGCTCGAAATCAGGTGTGGTTTTTGTATTGCGTTGGGGCTTTGTAGTCTTTTTGTAGTTTAGGGTTTCACGCATTGATTATTTTACGGTTCTCTTTCACTGCTCTTCGTGTTTGTGTGTTAGTTCCTTCACTGCACTCTTGAAGTATTTTTCTTTTTATATCTTAATTTTTTGTATTTGATTTTGTGAATTATTTTCTGTCTCGAAGAAATTGTGATACAGACTGTAAATATATTTGACATTTGCTACAGCTTAGTGCTGAGAAAGAGAATTTTGAATTTGTTTGAAATGTTGGAGGTGACATGCTTAGGTTGGCAAATGGCCGCTGAGGTATGGTGATGAGCGGGTTGACTGCTTTTCAGCAGAGGGCGAGTGTAAAAGGAGAATGAAGGAGAACGAGGAGAGGGTTTTTTGGGGTGAGAGATGTTGGAATGCTATGAACATTCAAATCGCAGAAGGAGATTTAGTCTACAGCAGTGAATTGTTTGACCTTGTTGTTTTTGTTAATATTATTAGTGGGTTTCTGTGTTTATGTTTTTTTTTTTCCCTGTTGGTTGCTAGGAATTTACATGTGAATGATGTGATCTTTTTATTGTTTGAAATTTTGATTCAAGTCACTGTATGCTAGAAGGTGTGGTTTTGATTGTTGTTGTTATTCTTATTTAACGTTTCTCTTCTGGTTAAATGCAGCTGGAGGTTAACTCAGGTCAATATTTTTATCCTCATGCTGGACATGATTTGAGATCACAAGGGCGTGGAAGGATGCCGGATTCTGTGGTTTCCAACACTCTGAATTTAAGTTCCTATTCAGGCAACTGTGACCTTGGAAATTCATTTCTGGCTCTCCTATCTGGCCCAGCATCATTTTCCCCGTGTGATTTCCAGGAATTACCAAATCCTAAACAATTTAGTGCCTCTAGTAGAGTTCCTTTTGAAGACACCGGTTCATTGTTTAATGCTTTTGGAAGTCGGGCTCCATTGATGTCAAACAGGATACCATCAGAAAATATAAGCAATCAAAACCAGAGAAATGGAGCAAATCCAGTTGTTTCATCCAAGTGTGCATCTACTTCCAATTCTGTTCTGCAACATTGTCTCCAGGGTGCAAACTTTGCTATGCACAGTTCAGACCTGGCTAAGGCAGTCATCCATTATAGGGTTTCTGATAATGAGAAGGTAAAAGATTCCTCTTCTCTGAGAGGGGGGTGGCGGAGTACTAACCCTGCAAATGCTGTAAAGCTCCCAGATACAAACTGTCAAATGCCAGGAAAATTAGCATTAGAACCAGAGCTTTCTGTTTCTAAGAATTCATCTGCTCTTTCTAACCAGTACCCTTGTGTATTTTGTCGGGGTAAAAGTGAGTGCTTGATACATGTTGCTCCTTGTTTTTAGTTGATTAATATTATGTTGCAAGCTTCCACCTGGAATCTAATTTCTATCAACCTGAAAGGTGGAGAGCTACTTCTTAGCAGTACAGGACTCCTAGGCATTCTTTGCTCATGTCATCGCTTCCACATGTCTGTATCCAAGTTTTGTGAGGTAAGTTCTTTCAACCTTGTATCACGTTCATGTTTTGTACATTATGTTATGTATTGTTGTCCTGTCAACCACATTTGATAGCATTTGGCATTTATTCCTGCTTTGATCTAACTGCTTTTATCACACAGCATTCAGGATTATGGAATGTTAACCCTGGAGTTGCTGTTCATATGGAGAATGGAGAGACCATTGCTCAGTGGCGTAAGCTCTACTTCCAGAAAATTGGGGTATGATGTTTATGCTGCTTTTAATTATTTTTTCTTGTAAGGAATTGATTTTGTGCTTAAATTGTCTACACTCACTTGTGTCCCTGTGCGTGCGCTGTGTATAATGCAGGGAAATGCTAAATTTGTATGAATAGGAAATTAGGCTTGTGATTGCATTATACCTACTATGTTAGTGCATTTGTTCTGGAACTTATCATCTTAAATTTGCCAGTCAATTAGACCAGTACTACACTGCAAGTTTGCCACAAGTACCATGTATGAGAATTTTGATGGTTAGTGTAGATGTGAAATCAATAACATTTTCTTAGGAGTGTCTAATTTCTTTGTCTACAAGTTCTGTAGGAGGATACCTCTTTATGTGCTTAGTGTTGATACCGAGTTCATTCCTCTTCACAAAAGAAGATTTTTTATGATGCAACTGGTGGAAATATGAATTCTTAAAATATCAGTGATTTTAAAAAAAAATTTCATGTTTTTGCCTGACTGCCACCAACTTGGTTATGGAAAAGAAGCCTAGATGAATGTCACAGAATTAATAGGCCTGGTATTGCGGGAGTGATTATTAAATATTTCAAGGATAATAAGATGCTTGGGACAAAAACTGCTGTACCATCAAAAGTGATCTATGGGGGTTTGGACCCTTTTGATATCAAGGTAGGTGATAAAACAGCATGTAAAGATGGTTTGGCCTTTTGTGATTCTAGTGTCATGATGCAGATTGTTGTCATGAGATGCGTTTGCAATTGCCCTTGTACGTTGCCATGATTGCTTTAATTCATGTTGCCATATATATATATATATATATATATATTACAGACATAAGTGCAGGTTGGCTTCCCATTATATTGATGCCTTTCAACCATAATGTTTATTCTAACGTTGTAGTTTGTCATAGACTGGATGGTGATATTTCTTATTGGCATGTGTTTGAAGCAACGAGAACACTGGATGGTGATGTTTTTATGGTGCTTTAGATCAGGGTTCCAGAAGACCAGAGTGGGTGGGACTGGCCTGAAGGATTACCCTTGACTGCTAGTTTGGTGCAATCCAGTGTGCCTCTTCCTCTGTCCAAGCATTCTGACTGCAATCATCTGGTTGGGTCTTCTGAAGGTTTAGTGAGGTCTGGACAGCCTATCAACAGTGTTGTTTTTCCAAAGAATCCCCTTACAGACCATAACTTAAACCAGAATCCAGTTTTTGATGTTTTAGACAAACAGAAGAGAAATGGTCAAGGTGGTAACAATTTTCTTGGGTTGGCTGGCACCATGCTCAGCAATTTACATGGTGTGGGGAATAACACACCACATGGTGTGACAGATAGCAGGTGTACAATTATGCCTACTTTTATTGGCAAAGGACCTGAGAATGGTAGCCAGTCCATATCTGCATATATTGGCAATATTGTGAAGAGTGGGAGTTTTTCAACCACCAATTCTGCGCTGCAAAATGCAAGAACTCTTTTTAGATGTTCTGATGTCAGCAGAGCTAAAGATGAAAAGCACTGTGTAATTATAGACAAGGATGCTGCTTCTTCAAGCATAGAGTTGAGGCTTGGGCAACCAAATGAGCAGAATTGGTCTTCAGGAAATCCAGTTCTATCAGCATTTGGGCCACCATCATGCAACTCTCTTGTGAATTCACATAAGCCAAGTACCAGAGAGCAGATGATTCATTATGGTGTGTTGTAACAATCTTTCTACTTAAACTCATTATCTATAATGTATGTGTTAGTCTATCATTGTCATACATCATTTTTACCATCATGGATTAGTAACCGATTCACTATTATTCACTGAATTATACAGTGACCAGTTGTGGGGGAGATGGGGAATCCAGACAAGGTCTTCCTCATGTAGCTGGCCTGTTAAGTTCTGCAAGGGAACAAGACCAGTTGAACTATGGACGCGGTGCAATCAAGAATACGATTAATGTTGGCAAAATAGAAAATTTTAAAGGCCAGGTGGCTAAGAGCACAGTGTTTTTACCATTTAAACACTTTAATAGTCCACTCGAGGGTAACTCATACACCATATCTACTAGTAATGTTGTCAATAGCACTGAGCATATTGTGCATGAAACATTACATAGCGAATCTCATGCTGTCAACTACCCAGGCACTGTCCCCTTGAATGGTGGAAATGGTTTAGAAAGGCGAAGGACTGACCCTGAGTTTGGTTTCTCCAGACCTAGAGACAAGGGTAAAGGCGTGGGGTGTCTTACTGGTAACTCTTTTGATGAAACAAATTCGGTGTCTAAAATGCATAATTGGAAGAAAAATCCAAGCTCTTTTTCTGAAGTCATAAATGGAAACATTTGTGCTTCTTTTCCCATGATGCATGAAAAGAATCACTTTCCAAATCACTTGTCTAGCATACCACTGGAAGCATCTGATGCTGGGAGCTTGTCTAACTATCTTGACAAGGTTCCTTCTTTTGGCACTGTTGATCGTGTCTTCCCTGGATCCTTGGGTTCATCTATGGGTTCTGGGCAAAGTTTTCCATCACAAGCAGTTCCATTGGGTTCAGGGCTGACTCCGGCCATGTTGAAACAAGATGGAATTAGTGCAAGCCCTTATTTACTTGATGATAATCTAAGATTGCTTGCATTTAGGCAGATATTGGAATTATCCAAGCAGCAACATGAGATGTCTCCCCTTGGAAAGAACCCAGAACAAGATAGATGTGCCAAACTTCAGCATTCTCTGTTTGAACCAGCAGCATCTGGATTAAATCGACATGAGACTAATTTTATTAGCAAACAGAATGTTTCAGAAGTTTGCATGAAATCAACCCAATCTACTCCTACTGTTAAGATGGGTGATGATGTTGCTAAATTTGCTCATGTGACAGGCAAGTGTGAAACTTTGGTGTGTATTCATCTAACATGTTTGTATTATCTGCCACTAATTCTTCAATCTTGCTGTAACGTTGAAGTTTTTCTGCCATGATGGGGACTCGATGCTAAAAAGCTTTTCTGCTCATATAGGTTTGAGCAACTGGTGCAATTTCTCAACATTGACACAAGGAAGGCCATTTTATAGTCAAGAAAATGACAAGCAGTGTCAACTATCTCATGGTCATCTTCAAAATGAACAGCCCTCATTGAGGTTAGTTTATGTTTTTGTTGTAGGGATTAAAGTTGCAAGCAACCATTTTGTTCTTTGAGATTGCCATTCATTTGAAAATCAAGATTTTGAATGTTCCTCGCAACTTTTAATGTCTTTTTGGGGTTTTAGCCTCATCCACAGATATTACTCTCACACAGTTTGCTGGCAATATCAATAATTTTTTTTTTATTGTCAGTGTTTAGTGAACATTTCAACTGACAAGGTGGATAAAATATTTGATATCGTAGTAGTAAGGATCATTACTAGGGTGTGATTGTTGGGTCTGGTAATTGACCAAAAAACTTGCTCCAAATGTGTTACCCCCATTCTTTCACATCATTTCTGCTGTCATCAATTTTGTCTTGCTGCTCCAACTTCACATATAGCTCTGTAGTTGTGACTTCACTCAGTATTTTGTGTGAACTTGCTGGCTTTTCTATATCTGCTGTGCGGATTTCACTAGTATCTTTGATTTAATGCCAGGATACTAATAGTACTATTTATTCAAATGTCAGACTTGGCAGGAATGAACACAACATCACTGATTCAAATGAGCCTGAAAGCTGCTGTCAGATAAAGCAATATTTTCAAACTTACTGCAGATGTGCAACGCATGCGAAATGTTTAGGAGGGAAATGTGGAGGTGGTAATCATCCCAATTCCTTTGGAGAACCTATGCGAGGTGTTGGTGGAAAAATCCCTGCTTTTATGGCTTCACAAATTGCTAAAGATAACATCATTCCACGTGAAAATACTATTTCCTTAGATCACTGTGGAAAATTGAAGGGCCAAGCACCTAAGAATATAAGTTGCACCTCTCAGTGGAAAGATGTGCCAAGCAAGAAAAAAAATGTCTGCCAGGGGGCTCATGTAGACCAATCAGCTGGCAACTTGGACAGACAACAACATGAATCAGGTCGTCTTGGAGACACAGCTGCTAAATGTTCCAGTGGAGCCGTGCACATGGTTGACTCCTTCAAAGAGCAAGAAATATCTAATATATCTTCTGGATGTTCTACCCCTGCTGTTACTCAGGCATCAAATGAGGTTAACAAAGTGGATTCTTCAATTGCTGTTACTGGAAATGCTAGCTGCATGAAACATCTTATAGTTGATGAAGGATCAGGCATTGATAAATGCTGGTCATCAGACGATGCTGTTGAAAGTGACAGAAGTGCTGGCTTCTGTGGCTCTACTTGTAAGACAAGACTGTGGAAAGATGGATCTTCAAAAGTCATTAGCAATCAATCATCTCGAAGTCTTCTTGATGAGGTTAAGCTCATGGATTCATTGACATGGAAGAGAGGCCGAAATCAAATCCAGGCTGAGGTTACTGTTCTTGAGAAAACCAATCATCCTCCTGAACCTGATAGGGGCTTTAAAACTGCAAAGAGGAAGAGAGAAGCAAAACCAGAGATGCTGGATGCATCGCGAGGCACTGCTGGTCATGCAGTGCAGGATAAATATCGTGAGTGTGATGAAACTGCCAATCAGCACTGTTTATCCAAAGATGCCCGCATTGTTCCCTCTGGCCTAGAAATGCCTTACACTTCTCGTGTATCCTATATAAAGCCTAATTCCAATGGAAACTCTATAACATCCCTGTCCAAACCACTTTCTCGTAAGAGAGATTTACAAGAACTTTATAATGGAAGGGATGGAGAGGATGAGGACGAGGACGGGGAAGAATTAAATGATAATGCTTCTTCATGTAAAATCTTTGAGGTTTCAGGCAGAAAGAAATTCAGAAAGAGCGGGGCTTCTGATGGTTGCGCACAGTCTCAGACACTAGAGCCAACTTGTGCTGTTGGTGAAAAAACTATGAGGTGTGCTCCAGTGAGTCATCTGAAGGTGTCTTTGAGTCAACAGTCGAGTGTTTGTTACAGGAAGCCAAGGCCAGTGGTGTGTGGGAAGTATGGTGAGATATCTAATGGAGAAATGGTTGGAGATCTACCAAAACCAGCCAAAATTGTTTCTCTTGATACGATACTTGGAACTGCGAAAAAATGCTCACCTCCCAAAAACAAAAAATCTACAGTAACTTCCATGAGGGAGTTGAAGAAGACAAGCTTTGGTTGGACTAATGCATGCAGATCCTCCCATATGAAGAAAGAAAGTGGAGGCAATGATGCTTCAGGTTTTGACGAGATGATTTTTTGCAATTCTGTCAAAGAGAGGGAGACTGCATCTGTTGGACAGGACAAGCATTTTGCTGATGAGTTGTTGGTGTTAGAGAAGGAGGGGGAGAGCAAAACTGAGGGAGGGTGTGGTATTTCAGGCAGTAGTGCTCACACTCAGTCAAAGCCAAAGTTCAGGGAAATTCGTAGACGCAGCCTTAACGAGCTTACTTTGAAAGGTAATTCTGATTTTTCTTTCTTTATCGTTCAAGTAATATACATTTCCATCTATTCAATGGAAGAATAAGTAGACTAGAAGGAAGACGGATTAGTGTACTCTGAAAATTAAGCCATGTACCAGAAATTTCAATGGCTGTCTTGGAGTAGAAATCCAGCTCATGTGTCTTGTGAGCATGCATGCTTGTTGGTATTCAATCCAGTGTTGTATTTGAGTCCATGTTTGAGAGCTTCTTTCAGTGAACAAAATCTCCTGTTCTTTTTACTCCAGTGATGTTGTTCTTTTCAGGAATGAGTTCCTGTTCTGTGAAGATTTCACATAAGAAGATTTTGAAATGTGGACAAAAGATGAAAGATGGGAAAATTATAAAGAGTTCTGAAGATTCTAATTGTCACACACATGAATCAGGCGAAGTCAGTGCCGAAAGGTGAGCATGTAAATTAATACTCGGAGTCAATAAATCTAACCTTTCTTCTATTTAATGCAGCTTCAGATTTTAGTAAATATTTAATTTGGGACATTGCTTAGAAATTATAACTCTTTAATTTTTTATGTTAATTGGTTGTGTTTCAGAAATATTCTAGAGCGAGAGCACTTGTCTGCTACGGATTCAGATTCATTCTGCTGTGTCTGTGGAAGCTCAAATAAAGATGAAGTTAATTGCTTACTAGAGTGTGGTCAATGTTTAATCAAAGTATGTAGTTGTTAAATTATTTCAGATCAATTTCTTCTGTGTTTCTCCTAACTATTCTGACACGCTGATGAGTTTCTTGATAAGTAGGTACACCAGGCTTGCTATGGCATTTCCAGAGTGCCTAAAGGTCACTGGTATTGCAGACCTTGCCGAACTGGTGCAAAATATACTGTAAGAAATATGGTTCTTGGATGAACTCTCAATTAACTATCAGCTACACTTCTTTGTACATTGTTCTGTCCAAAGTTTTTCTTATCCTTGCCATTTTTCTGCACTGTATACTTCTTCCTCGTTTCATGGGTTGATTCCCAATTTTTCACATGTTATGTTAATGATAAATGAGATTTTGCTCTTGCCCACTTTCCCCTTTCAACCATCTGTTGAGAATATCTAAAAACAATGATTTAGTCCCTCTTTTGTTAGTGAATGGCATTATAATAAATAAACTGTTAAATTATATTTGTCATGGAGTTTTGTACTCATGCTTCCCATTTTCTCTAGCCAGTTTTATTACTTATTATGTGTTTATCAGCATTGTTCTTCTATGTTGTATCTTGTGATTTTCTAATGCCTTCTAATTTGTTATAATCCAGGTTTGTGTTCTTTGTGGTTATGGAGGTGGGGCTTTGACCCAGGCACTTCGGAGTCATGCAATAGCGAAAAGCCTTTTGAAAGCTTGGAGCTTTGAAACAGAAAGCAGGCCTAAGAATTCAGATTCTTCTGCTGTAACATTACAGGATGAATTTAGCAAGTTGCACGCCTCGGGATTTGTGCATGGAAATAACTCTTACCCAGTTTTAAGACCTGAAAATATCGAGCCATCCACTCCATCTGTTTGGAGTATTGATATGCAGAAGCAATTGAATAGTTTAAGGAATTCCTTTTCTTGTGTTAGTAATCTGAAGGTACATAACAGCATTACAGCTGGAGTACTTGATTCCACTGTTAAGCAGTGGGTTCACATGGTTTGTGGCCTTTGGACTCCTGGGACACGATGCCCAAATGTTGATACCATGAGTGCTTTTGATGTGTCAGGTGCTTCACACCCTCGAGCAAACACGGTAAACATTGAAATTGAACTTGTAGGATGTATGTTTAATAGCCTGCAGTTCCAAAGTTGCAATTTTTAGGATAAATTGTACAGATAATCACACTTGTAACCATATTTTTCCTAACTGGGAAATTTAAGCTCGTAAAAATGTGAGATCATTACCTCCTGAGATAGAGCCCATGGTGATGCCATTATCAGTGGACTATAGTTAGAACTTCTCAGTTCGTTGATGAATCTATTTTATGCATTTCATTCCACTTTGCATATGAAATGACTTTTATCTTTTAACAGCTTCTTGCTGTATAGATTCCATAGCTAATGATCTCATGATGTGATTATCCTAATTCATTTAAGAAAAACAAGGAAAAACTGAATTAATAACATGGTTATCAAATGAGCTAATGGGCTCGTTAAGTTCCTTGGTATATGAATACACTTTGCTTACCTGCATCTATTTTTCATAATGATTCAAGTTTATATAGATTTGAGAAAACAAACTCCATATGTAGGATTCAAAAATTTCCACCAGATTATATTCATTTAAATTATCAATTGACGCATTCATTTCCATGTTTATTGTTTCTTTCCTAGGTTTGCTCCATGTGTAATCGACCTGGTGGCTCATGCATACAATGCAGGGTTGCGAACTGCTCTGTTCAATTTCATCCTTGGTGTGCTCATCAGAAGGTACTATACTTTATTCGGTTTATGCATTAAAAATTATTGCCCATTATATATAATTGGCTAGGGTTGTGATCCCATGGGGGAGCTGAACCCCAAAAATCCATCCTCAGTTTGGATTGCAGGCTTGGTCCTGCCAGTGGTCATTTTCTTTCTCGCATTTGGTTGTGTTCCCATTCAAATTTCCATGAATTTAGCAGTTTTAGCCTTTTTTTTTTTTTGTTGGAGGTTCTATATGCTCTTTAAAATTTCTTTATGGACTGCAGGGCCTGTTGCAAAGTGAGGTTGAAGGTGTAGACAATGAAAATGTTGGCTTTTATGGGAGATGTGCACTTCATGCCAGGTACGCAGAAGATGAATGTGCATGTGATGCTGCCGACGATAAAACAGGTTGTGTCGGAGAAAAGGAAGAGAGTTGTGCCAGGACTGAGGTATTTTTTTTCTTCTTTCTTTCTGTGTGTGGGTGTAGGTGGGTGTTCAACAGGACTCTTTTACTCTCAATGACTTTTTTCCCTTCTGTCTGTCATTCAAGGGCTACAAGGGACGGAAACGAGATGGCTTTTGGCATAATCTTCATGGGCAATCAAGAGGGAAGGGTGGATGCCTTGTTCCTCAGGAGCAGCTTAATGCTTGGATGCACATTAATGGACAGAAGTCATGCACTGGGCTTTCTAAGTTGCCAATGTCAGATGTGGAGCATGATTGTCGGGTATGTTTCATCTGCTGACAACCAAATATTTTTTTCCAGTTATTTCAGCTGAATTTTTTTACTGCATTAACATTCAGTTGGCATTTGAATCAAAACTGATCATTCTGTTATCAAACCCATGTTGCTTCTTTCAATGATTAGCATGCTAGGCTCAGAAAATAGTATATATGAAGTATGTGACGTTTCTAAGTTATTTGCACGTCAGTGATGTACACAAGATGCTCATCCCTGCAAAGGAGTTTTTGCAGTTGAGCATGATCTTGCTGATTTTTCATTTTTCTCGAGTCAAAGTATACCATGTTATTCTGCTAAACATAAATGATTTTTGCATTACTGGGGTGCTAAAAACCTTACCCCTCACATGCATCACCGGAAATTATTTAATGGCCCATCCTCTAGTTTTCTCCCTTGCTTCCTCCTTTCTATCTCTTCTATTCTTTCTTCTTTACTTGTTAATTGATCTTATATCATTTGGAGTTTTGCAACATTATTAGGCAATTATGGTGCAACTTATGTGATATTATATGTGTTATCCCCATGCTTGCAGAAAGAATATGCTCGTTATAAACAAGCTAAGGGTTGGAAATATTTGATTGTTTATAAGTCTGGCATTCATGCCCTCGGACTTTACACGTCCAGATTCATCTATCGCGGTGCAATGGTTTGACTCTTTACCCTAAAGTAATGGAACCCACTCTTTCAATTGCACAACATGATGCATTGTGATGATTCTTAGGTGGTGGAGTATGTGGGTGAGATTGTTGGGCAACGGGTGGCTGATAAAAGAGAGTATGAGTATGGAAGAAAGCTGCAATACAAGAGTGCTTGCTACTTCTTCAGGATTGACAAAGAGCATATTATTGATGCAACACGTAAAGGGGGCATTGCTCGTTTTGTCAACCATTCATGTCTGGTAAATGTCTAGTTTTTGATGTGTGTGCGTGTGTGTGTATTTTTCGTTTCTACTGTTTGCTTTCTCTTAGATTTTCTTTTTTAATTTGCATGACCAGCCAAATTGTGTCGCCAAAGTGATTTCTGTGAGGAATGAAAAGAAGGTAAAGCACAATGCCGTTCTAGTATCATTCTTCATGATCATTATCTACTAGTATTAGCTTGGACAAGATGAGATTCTGAATTACACAATGAACTTAGCCACTTTCATCCAAATCATACATTGTAAATTCATTACATTGTTCTCAGAAAACTTGGTATAGTTAGGGCATGAGCTTCACTGTTTATTTCTGGATTTGCAGGTGGTTTTTTTCGCTGAGAGAGATATATATCCAGGAGAAGAGATAACATATGACTACCATTTTAACAATGAAGATGAAGGTAAGAAGATCCCATGTTTTTGCAATTCAAAAAACTGCAGACGATATTTGAATTGATAATCAATTCTTCTTGTAAATACTACATTTTTCTAACCCCCCTCAATCAAGCCAGTTGTTAATATCTAGCCTCCGAACATGAAAGCATTACCATTCCCTGGTGGTCACCTTGATAATCTCCATAGAAGTATGTTATGTATGCTTATGATATGCATGAAGAGAGCAAGACTTCCCTACCTGAACAGAGCATGACTTGTGGCCACTGACAATTCTAGCTGCTGCAAAATTGGATGATGTGGAATTTTATGGTTTTGAAAACGAAAGCAACATTGTTTTTTTTTTTTTTTTGGTTCATAAAAAAAAAAACTTATATGCATTCCCATTTAGGATTTAAACTTCTATGCATGGTTCACATTCAAAAGCTAACTCTTTTTATCTCCCATATTTTTCATGTTTTGGTACCGCCTTTTAAATCCGATTTTGCCCGTCCTTGTATTTGAACTTAAACCAAGCTTTTTGGTTTCAATCATCCCTACCAAACTCCTATGGCTACTTGAGCACACACTCAAAGCTCAGCCATGGTATACGTGGTCCCAAGCTATCATTGGGGAGGAAAACGAGTGACCACAAGCCAGCCGTAACATTTATGGTGCTGGTGGCCATGGATATCACGAGCGGGTGACTGCTTGGCCACTGTTCTGTAATGTAATTGAGACTTTTAACATTTATGGGAGTGTTAGAACAGCATTATTAACCAGTTGTCTTAGTAAATGTTTTGCTCCAAAATTCTGCGCATTGTTTCTGCTTTTGCCAATTGCATCAATAAAAAATATAAGCAATAGACGGAAGCAGGTGTTACAGAGCCATTTTTAGAATTACAATATTACTGTTTTTTTTTCCCCATGCGAGGAGACTATCCTCTCTTTAGAAGTAACAACAAATTACGGGAAAAAGGACAACAATAGAGAATACATAAAATTAATCAGGTGCAGATGAAGGCTAGTGTTTAGGAATACTCAAGTAATACTGTCAGTGTACATCAGCCAATAGTGTCAGTCTGATCCGAATTTATTCGTGCAAGTTACTATAACATCGAGCACATTGCACTCTGCTAGCTCCCAACGATTACCAAGGGTTGCATGAGATTCAAATGCTCACAACCGTTTTCATATCACATGCGGCACCTCAAAGTATACGAAGGCTCAAGTCGCATCAAGCAGCAAACCCAAGCTTCCTTGTCGGTTAGCAACCATATATCCTCCTTAGGATCCCCAATTTGGAATGTTTGCAGTAGCTTCATTCACCATTTTCACCAGAGTAACCTGCCATGCGATTATGTGCTTAAATAACAAAAGCTTGAACTGATGACGGGACATCACTCTACAGCAAAGCTTCGATCTTAGAGCTTAATGGAGTGATTACTTTCCACTGTATAGATTATGATTATCCGTTGCAAAATCAAATCCAATATACATCGAAGGAAGCTTTTAGAGATGCAATGTCACCTCCAGATGGAAAAGGGAATCAAGAATTTGTCTAAACTAGGTTGCTATACCTAAAGCTGACTATTGACGTAGGCTTAATTTCAATTCATCCAACAATTTACAAAACATTTTTAACGTGCCCATTTGACCTTTCAACCTGAGAGTCTTTGTGGAAGGTCTTCTTTTTGGGCAACCTAGGCAACGAAAAAGGAAGCTTGAGTACTCTTTAATCCAGCACTAAATATGATACTACTCGAAGGGAGCTTGAGTTTATTCTGTATGGGTATGCTCCCAGGAAGTTGCTGTTCACACCTGGGATATTGGGTCGCATAAATCTTCCATGCTTTACTTAATGGTAAAAAGTAGCAAAATCTTGAATTTTGGGGCAGAATTAGTTCCCCGTGTAGAAATGAGAAAAAAATGAGCAAGAACGGAAAACTCCAGGTGCCGAAACGCGTGTTAAATTGTTTGTTAAAGCTTTTCGTGCATAATAATCATGCAAGCAGCAAGTGTTTGGACTATAAGGTGAAATGAAACATACCACACTCTCTGGAACACCCGGTGGAGGCAAGGGAAGGTTTCTTGGGGGTATAACGGTATTATAAGATCTCTTGTCAAACCTCCATTCTCCAATCTTTCCGTAGGTTAATTTACCCTGCAATCAAAGTAACAAAAACCAAAATCTTGTTGAACCAGGCTTAATAATAGCAAATGAATGTAATTGCAATAAATCAAGAAGTCAGAAGCTGTTCCTCTTTATCTTTTCTTCATCCTTGAACAGCTTAGAACATAAAATTGAATCAGTCTATCAGCAGCAGACTACCTTCATATCATAGTCACATCCATAAGTGTAATGAATTATGAACTTCTTGCCAACTTCTGTATCCCAAGGAGGCTGTCAAACGATGCAAAATGGGTAACTACTAGTGAAAAGGCAATCCCTAAAATTTGAAATATAGGAAAATGGCACATCGTTATGATTTCAGGAAAAGATAGATTTCGCTATGAACTGGAGGGAATTTTCTGCATTTTTTCAGACTGGTGTATGACAGCAAGGAAGTGCTGCTTTAATTAAACCTGAATCATGAAGTCCTTGTACAGGATGTTGCCAACGCCATGTAGAGCAGATGAAACAGCATAACCATACCTGTATTTAGCAAAGAGTAAGGGGAAACAGAAAAGGTCAGTTCCCTACAATAAGGTCTTCGCAAAAATAGAGTTAACCACAAAAGTCTCACATTTCAAGCACCCAGCCAAAAGCTTTATCTGTCTCGGGATCCTTTTTCATTGCCAAGGAGACATTCATCCAAGTGGGAGCAATCTTCTTAAGAGATTCCTGACAATCTTGCTCAGACAATCAAGAAAAGGCCAATATTTGGGAGAATAATACAGTCAGAAAGAGCATATTAAAACACAAACCTTCCCAACAATGACAGGAGAATTTCCTATGGGATCGATGTTTGTTATTGGTCCCTTAGGGAAGTACTTTCGTAGGACAGACTCATACTTTTTTGGTTCAATGTAAAAGAAAGGAAACGCAGCTCCAAGGCCATCTTTAGATAGGTTTGGGATGGGCTTAACAATAATATGATCTGGCTCTGCCATCAATATGTAACTGAGTACAAAGTAAAACAACATAGATAAAGTCAAATCTACTGAAATAAAGATCAACTCGTCACAGAAGCAGGGGATTTTAACGTTTCGTACTCTTCTTTTATGTCTGCTTTTTGAAGCCATTGCACAAACGCCCAAGGTCTGTTGAGAACTATATAGCCCTGTGATTGTGTAAGATTTGAGATAAGCAAACAATGGAAATTTAACCAATAATAACGCCGAAAACAAGGAAAATCTTAAAACACGACCAATTTCTCCCAATTTTCCCCATTGAAGCATGAGGGGAACATCATTCGGATTTGTTTTTCGGCTGGGTTGACTTATCATTCCCAAAAAGAAGCCAGCAGGAAGCCATCTGCTTCAAGCCAGAGTCTCTATACAACCAGCAACTTCTACTATAACGCCATCAATCAATTTACATCACGACAAAATGCACTAGCCCCTCACACTATCAATCAATTTATATCCAAATTCAGGCCTGGATCGTGACAATGTTCAATAATCAAGATTTTAATGATACTCTCAAATTCAGTTAACCAAGCTAGAGACTTTAACCAACTCTCAAAGTGAGTGCAACTTCAACTAATTCTAAAAGTAAACTACATAAATCAAGAAACTAAAACAGACCCAAATTTCAAAAGAAGAACACAAACCTGATCCATCCCAGCAGGCAAAGGCTGTGCTATAAAAGTTGGGATTTCCTCCATAAACTTATCAGGCTTTCCAGAATGCAAGATCCTAGTAAACCCACCCATTTCACTATTGGGTCCATCTTTATGCTTCTTGTACCAATAATACATTACCCTACACTGCCAAGTATTATACACAGAATCAGAAGCTGTCACAGCTGTATGAAACAGTCTCTTTTTACCAAAACTTGATCTTCTTGATCTTTCTAATGGCATCTTGATTACTGGGTCAACCAAAAGTGTTGATCTTGATGATGGACCTGGTAAGTCTTGCTTAAGCGGCGCGTTTGCTGATATAAGGATGTTGTATGCTATAAGGGCTACTGAGAAGGTTATTAGTACTGTAAAGAAGAAATTCCCACAACCCATTTTTTGTGTTGCAGTCTAAAACACACACTCTCTCTCTAAAGTCTAAAGATCTCTCTTTGTGTTACATAAACGTCTATGGCTGCTAGAAAGGGAGGGAAGGAGGCTGTGGCCGTTGCAGGGGGGGGAAAAACAGTTTTCTTGGGAGTGGTTGGAAGAAGTCGCTGACAAACTGAGCTGTTACTGTTATTTTAGATTTTTTACCTAGGCGACATGTCAGTTGTGCGTCACCGTTGAGTATTTCTAAAGTGATTTTTCATTGAATTATTAAAATTGTTAATTATTTTTTAAAGTATTTTTGTTTTAAAATATTTTTTATTTTTTAAAATTTATTTTTAAATATAATGTTTATTATTATGGTGATTATTTTTTATAGTATTTTTGTAATGAAATGTTTTAAAATACTTTTTATTTTTTAAAATTTATTTTTAATATTATTTTATTAAAATAATTAAAAAAAATGTTATAGTGCCTCGATACTACACGCTGTAATTTTGATTGACTTGGAGCTTGGGAGATAAACAACAAAAAGGGATATTTTGCTTCATCTATGGCAACTTTAAAGTTTAAATGTTTATGTGATTTTGATTATTTTTTAAAATATTTTTTATGTTAAAATATATTAAAATAATATTTTTTATTTTTTAAATTAGTATATTAAAAAAATTCAAAAAATATATAAAAAATTTAAAAATTAAATTTTTTAAAACATGAAATATTTTTCAAACTACATAGATACTTGTGTCTAGGAAGGTTTGGTCGAGAGTATTTTACTCTTAAATCATGAAAAAAAAATCTAAGGCTGTGTTTATTTTTACAAAATAGTTTTTTGTTTGCATTTGTAGTTTTTTTATTTATTATTTATTATGAAAATATTTCCCGATGGATTATTGTTTCTTACGGTAGAGATTTCGAAAGATAATTATTTTGATTTTATTTAATTTTCTAAACGATCGAAGAGAAACAGAAAAATCCGTTTTCAAAAAAAAAAAAACAATTTCAATTAATAAACTCGTTTTCTCTGATTTTATACGAAAACACATTCTTTTTGCACACGCATCAATAATTGCTGATGATGGATTTTAAACATCGAGTTGAAAACCATGTGGTAAAGGCCCACACAGGATGCCTGGAGAGCCCAGTTACCCGTCTCTCTCTCTCTCTCTCTCTCTCTCAAGAAAATGGGCTGCTCTAGCCATAGGCTGCGAGGCGGGAAGGCAGGGAACATTGAAAGCCATGAAAATGGCCGGAAATTGTGGACCTCAGAAAACAATCTCCGGTTTCCAAGACAAAAAACGGACGACAAAGGTCGTAATTTTTTGGGAAACTCGCCCCCTCCGGGACCCATCCAGTTGGTTTCCATTTTGCATTGGAACCCTTTTTACATCATTGCACACCATAATACATGAGCTCTCCACCTCCCTGCTTTTCTACTCCATCTGTTACTGAATAGTTAATCGTTCATTATTTTGAGTTTTATTAATATTAAAATACCATATTCCGTTTTAGTTTTAAATTTTTTAATATTTTTTTAGTTTTAGATTAATTAATTAACTCACCTTATGAAGTTGAGATTAATTAAGAATAATAGGAAAAAGAAGGAAGGAAAGAAGAAAATTAAGATTGTTACATGTCCAATGGGAAAGGAAGAAAAGAACCAACAGATTTTCTGTCTTTATCTGAAAAGCTTGCATCAAGCAACCCAGTAAAGAAAAACAGAGAGCCTCTTTCTTTCCCTCCCTCCCACTCTCTGTGATCGTGTGCCATCATGTTATGTCACGGGTTACTGTCATTTACTCTCCTTCTGCTCACCTTTGTCTTCTTTACTTCTTCAGCATCTGTTCCCCTCTCACATGGTGCTTCTGTTACCTTCCCTTCCTTCTCTGCTCTACCCCCTGCTGGTACGCTTCTTATCTCTTAACTTTTCTGTTAAGTTCCGCTGTTTCATCATCTTCTGTTTGGTTTCTGAGAAAATGTAGCAAGAAAAAAGAGGACTGGAGTGTTATACTTTAGTGTTTCAACACTTTTATGTGACCCCACTAAAATGTGCATGTTGAAACTTTTTTACTTGATTATTGCAAGTTTTCATGCTTCTTGGAAGCCTTAACTAACACACTTAGCTTTGCAAAATTTTGTTTTTTTCTTTTGTTTTTCTGAATTTTCTAAGCTACCAAGCAGACAATCTTAACTTTACTCACCTTTGATGTTTGCATATAAAGTTGTATCATTTTGTGTTGATTTTGCAATGCAGTGGCAGGGAGAGCAGATGAAGCTAAGTATGAAATGGAGTTCTCATGGGGGACAAGAAGGCCTGTGGTGGAGGCGCCCATCGGTGAACCTGTTGATAACTCACCAGTACTTGTGTTAGCTCCAAAGAGGACTTACAGAAAAGACCCTCTTAATGATTTCAAAAGATACACTGGAGGATGGAATATCAGTGATCGTCATTACTGGGCTGTAAGTTTATTCATCAACGGTCAAACCCCACTAGCACTCATCTTTCTTTTTCTTTTTAGGTTGTTCATTGATGATTTGTACTGTTGTTGTTGTAGAGGTGTAGGGTTTCAATCTCTCTTAATTACCAGTTGACAATTACTAGATTGGATCTTACATTTCTGACATGTTGTCAGCATGCCAATATGCTATGCAGGGAAAGAAGTAAATGTAATGTACTAGTTTATGGTCAGGGTGCTTTAGAGACAATGTATGAATTGAATGTCATAATTTTTTGTGATGGAGGAAAGATCCCAATTTGCATTCATTAATAGAACTGGAAAAAATATGCAGAGTTTAGCATCATTCAATCATTAATCGCTGATTTCTCTATCTTTGAATCAAGAAAAATACCAATAATCTTAGAATCTTGTTGAAATCAGTATAAATACTTTTCCTTACAGTTGTTGAAGATAACAAATTGCTAGTCCTGATATCCGATATCATTATGAGCATGATTGTGATGAGGCATGCTGTTGATATGGTTTGATATCAAGCAGTGTTTAATGCTACTTGCTTGAAATGTGCCTTGCATGTTATCTAAATTGTTGAACCAGAATAATAGTCTTGTCTAGGCAAATGATTCAAGTTAATCCAAATAAAATAACAGCATTAATCAATAATCTACATTCTAGCAGGTGATGAAAAGTTATCGGTGGATGTTGTGCTCGAGGAAAACAATGTAGAGTTATTGATTGAATGGACATTCTGTGTTGGATTTTACTTGTTTGATACCAACTACATTCTAATTGTCTGTTTAGGCTGGATTTTCAGATTTCTTCTAGAGTTCTCTGGTAACTGAAAATTTTGTTTGAATGCAGTCTGTAGGTTTCACTGCAGCTCCTCTGTTTGCTATTGCTGCAGTCTGGTTCCTGGTATTTGGGCTGTGCTTACTCTTTGGTTGCCTTTGTCATTTCTGTTGCAAAAGGCAGCACTATGGCTACTCTCAAACAGCTTATGCTCTCTCCCTCGTTTTCCTCATTCTCTTCAGCATTTGTGCTATGTAGATGCCTCTCTCCCTCTCCCCCGCCCCCACTCTCTCTCTCTCACGCACACACGTGCGCGTGCATATGTGTATGCACTAGTGTGCACATGCATCAATCTATTATGAAGAAACTAATGCTGAATTTTTTGGCCACAGGATTGGATGTGTTGTTCTATATACTGCTCAGGAAAGATTTCACAAAAGCACAACACAAACTTTGGAGTATGTTGTGAATCAGGCAGACACCACAGTCGATAAACTAAGGGCTGTGTCAGATTTTATTGCTTCAGCCAAGCTAGTTGGAGTTGATCAAGTTTTTCTACCTTCTAATGTCCAAACTGATATTGACCAGATTGGCACAAGAATTAATTCTTCTGCTAGTGTCCTTTCTGACAAAACGGTGGATAATTCAGAAGACATAAAAGATCTCCTGGATTCTGTGTAAGTTGAAGGATACCAAAGCTTATTGTATCTGATTGAGTAGGTCATCTTGATCATATAATGAGCATGTTCATGCAGGAGAGTGGCACTGATTACTACTGCTGCTATTATGCTTCTCCTAACATTTCTTGGATTCTGTAAGCCCTCTTCCTTTTTTCTTGATAAGATAAAGTGTGAATAATTCCAATGTTTAAAAATTGTTGCAAAGCACATGTAATGATGTTTTGAGTTTGTGTTCTAGTGTTCTCAATTTTCGGCATGCAGTTCCTGGTGTACATGTAAGTGATTTTCTTTATGTCAACATTCATGCCCCTTTGTCTCATAGTCTCAGTATTATTGCATTTAATTGTTACCTGCTCTCGATCGATGAACCTCATAAAATTGTTGCAGCCTGGTCATCGTTGGATGGATTCTTGTTGCTGGAACATTCATTTTGTGTGGCACATTCCTTCTTCTTCACAAGTAAGTTATATGCTGCTGACTATGCTTATTGGTCCAGTTGCAGATGTCTCGTGAAAGTCTATTTGGTACAGATTCCAACTCTTATGTCCACTGAACTAAATTTTTTTGCTGACATTTATCATCTAGTGGGTTGAAACTCACTACAATATTTTGATTAGTCGTTGTGGTGAGAAATGTGATATTCATCTTCTTACAGCCTTCTGATTGGTATTATTTGTAAAGAGAAGACTGATCTGTAGTTACAGTCAACAATTTTCCAAACAGTGAATCTGTCCTGCCATTTGAAACTTAAATATTCTTAGTCCTAAATAATTCTAGTGATCATGTTTGAAACAAGGATCAAACTGTCTGTACCACATTGGATATCACACCACACATGACATTTATCTCTTTGTTCAACTATGTCCAAAGCGATTCACCTATATAATGTTCTCATTCATCTTTCATATTCAATTCTGTAACTTCTTCCCCCTCTACTGTTTTGTTTCTACTTCTATGGTTGCTTTATCTAATTGTTGAGCCTGTTCACCGTGCTCACTTCAACTGGAAGCATCCTTTTATAGGAGGTGATCACTCTATGAATCCCTTATTAGACTCGAAGTTAAAGGATCTTAAAGGGTGGTGGATCTTATTCTTATTGAACTTCGTTTAGCATCATGTTAACTCCAAATTTATCCGGTCCCTTAATGGATTAATAGAATGCTGTCACATCATGACACTGATTTAGTCTTCAAAACAGAAATCGTTGGAATGATGGGGTTGGGATAACAAACACACTGCAAGTGCACTGCCTTTACTAGGTCTGGGAGTGCTATTGTTTCTTAAACTGCGAGCTAGTATGCTTAAAAGAAATTAAAAGTAGTCCTTTTAGATTTCTTATTTCCTTTATAACACTTCATTTTTCTCTGAGAAATTCCTTTTTTATTTCATATTTCTGATTCCCTCACCAAATTTCTAATTATTCTTTCTTATACATGCTAGCGTGGCTGGAGATACTTGTGTCGCTATGGATCATTGGGTGCACAACCCGACTGCTCATACAGCTTTAGACGATATTCTGCCCTGTGTGGACCAAGCAACTACCCAAGATACTTTGATAAAGAGCAAGGAAATCACTTCCCAGCTTGTAGAAGTGGTCAACCAGGTCATCACTAATGTTTCTAATCTCAACTTCTCCCCCAACTTCAAACCAATGTACATCAACCAATCTGGTCCATTGGTGCCAATACTCTGCAACCCATTTTATGCCGACTTGACGATTCGGCCTTGCAGTGCTGGTGAGGTGGACTTGACCAACGCTACACAGGTAATTAATAGAAGCCAGAAACAATGGAAGTTTTTAGATGCATAATGTACTGAAGGAACCATTACTAGGCTACATATAGTAAAGGCAGGATTCAACGAACTCTTGCCAGCCCTTTCATTCTGCCTAAGATTTCCCTTAATAACATTACATCGGCAAAGAAACTGGAGACTTTTACAAACTCTCTCATGCCAAAAATTGGAAGAATTATTCAATGTTTTCGCTCAACTTGTTCAGGTATGGAGTAGCTATGTGTGTCAGGTTTCACCAACCGGGATATGTGCTACGACAGGACGTTTGACCCCTGCATTCTACAGCCAAATGTCAGCTGCAATAAATGTGAGCTATGGATTGAATAATTATGCTCCTTTCCTGATTGAGCTAGGAGACTGCACTTTTGCAAGGGAAACATTCAGTGACATATACAAGGATCATTGTCCAAGTCTCAGGAGATACAGTAGATGGATCTACATAGGTTTGGTGATGGTATCTACTGCAGTTATGCTTTCTCTAATCTTCTGGGTCATATATGGTAGAGAAAGGCGGCACCGTGTGTATTCCAAGCAGCTAGTGTCTGAATCAGCACAAGGTTCGGAAAGGGAGAAAACTTCCTGAAAAATGAAAATTTAGATCACTTCATCATATTGTTGGCGTTTGTTTGAAGAGGTTTTTTCTTCTTCAGTTTGATTTGCTGCTTTGTATACGTGCATTAACGTCTTTTGGTGCTTTCTCCAAGTATGCTGAAATTGTAGTCGAGTGTAACCTCCAACAACATATGCTTTAAGCCTGTTTGTGACATTGTTTCAAGCTTTCTAAGAAGAGCAAGGACAAAAATTTGAACAGAGAATGATGATTCGATTCACTCTCATGTTGATCAAATTCTCAACGTGAACTGAGGAGACCATTTGCCTGGTCTGGAAAGTTGAAAATGGTTGACGAATGGAACCAGGCCATCCATCTTTAGAGGGTGCTTCGAGGGGGTAGTTAAGATTATGGTAGCAATTGTATTTGAAAGTGTTATTTTATTATAAAATATAGTAAAATAATATTTTCATTTAAGAAAAAAAAATTATAATATTAATATATCAAAACAATTTGGAAATACTAAAAATTTTATTTCAATATAAAAAATAAAAAATAATAATTTTTTAAAAAAGAATTTTTAAAATACAGAAATAAACTGTATTTATTATCTCTGGTGTTTACCTATTTACAATAGCAATCAAACAAAAATGGGCTCGCCCCACTACGAGGGCTGAGAAATTACACGAGGAGCTTCACCTTCTACAATTCTTTAAAAAAATTTGTTCCAAAATTTGAGGCCCGCCGTCGGACAATTGAGGCTTTGGACTTTCTGCACAGTGCATTGCTGCCATTTGTTGAGAAAAGATGTTATCCAATCCATCACACCATTCTCTCTCGTTGCTTTCTGCAGTGCTCGATGCAAGGTTTTTCTCACGAGCATGCAGGAACAAATGAAAAGGGTTGCTGAATGCATTTGTCAGTGGAGCACAGGCAAAAGCGAGCAGCAGCAACGTTCAAAAACCTCACATGCTCGGTCTTTTGGATCGAGAAGAATCAAGATTTGTCATATATGTTTTGATTTTCTGGATGTTGTTATATGTATTCATTTAATTGTGATTCATTATTTTATAATTTTTGAGATATTTAATTGTTGGGATATTTTTGTAGGATGTTAAGGTTATCTGTTTAATTTTTACTGGTGATTTTTATATTTTCAAGAGTTGTGGAATGTTTACTTTTGTTTTTAATAGTTCTTGGAACATGACCCTCGTCATGAATAAATAAATAAATAAATAGTCACCATACGACAAGCTTATGTAATTTTATTATTACTACGTTGAACCACTTTTATTTAATTATGTGACAAGGTTATATTTTTAGAATGCCTTTTTTAAAATATTTTTATATATTTTTTAAGAAAAGATATTTATTTAAATAAAATATTAATCAAAAGTTACATTGGTCTATTAAACACTCGGTATAGGTTATCATTCTCATAAAAAATGAATGAGATTGCTTAAGTAAATAATTAACTTATCATCCAACTTGAGAGCTCTATTCTCAAGCTATTTAGATTTTTAGTACCTTGTTGATAAAAATTTTTATTTATATTTTAAATTTTTTTATAAAAACATATTAAAATAATCTATTCATCAGATTTTTTTTTAAAAAAAAAAGTTACAGCACATGTCATAACACAAGTCAGATATCTAGTAATGTTAAATAGCATGCTAGTTTCGCAGGTTTCTTGTAAAATATCTAAACATTACAACGAGTTGATTAAAAAAATGTGGATAAGTGGTGAAAAAACATATTACAGTATATGATAAAATTTAAAATAAGAAATTATCCTTACATAGTTTTAATTATGATTTTTTGATGGATTATTTTTCTGTAATTTTTTCAAGAGTGATATTTAATGACTAAATTGAATTGAATAATATAACATAATAAATGTCATAAAAAACACGGTATAAGTAGCATAGGGATAGTGGCAGCTTACAAATGCGACCTTTACAGGAACCTTGGGAGGGGGTTCTGGGAAGCGGAGACCTATTCTCATTGACTTTTTTACATAAATTTAAGCAATGCAGGCATGTGCTATGGGTTCCGTTGTTGACTCAGCCGCCAAAGAACACTAATTTCTTATTATATGGAGTTCATTATTATCAAGGAAGGGCTAGAACAAAAATCATAATCAAGGAAAGGCTACGATAAATATCACTATGAAAATGTGAATTCAAGAAGCACCGTGGAGATAACTTGTACTGATGCCGGCGCTGCCTCCCGGTGCTAGAATATATAGTGCTAGAATATATTTTTTGTGTAAAAAAATAATGATTAGGTATTGAAATAAAAAAAAAATTAAAATATCAGTTATAATTATGATTGAGCGGGTTAAGAATATTACGTCAAGCTCGTGGCTAAATTTATTTGATTGAAATAATTTTATTAAAAAAATTATATTATTATTATTTAAAAAAAAAAAAAATCATGCTAACTTGTTAAATTTATGATTTGAATTATTAGACCTAGTGTACCTAATTTAAAAAAATTATGAAGTTCAATTCTCAATTAATAAAATATTAAAGTATAAAATTGAAAAATAATTTTAACTATACAAAAAGATTTTAAAAATAGCAATTAAAAAAATAAAAATCAAATTTAAAATTTAAAATAAATTATATATTTAATTGAAGAGTAAAATTAAAAAAATAAATAAGTTAGTAAAAGGATAACAAAATTAAAAAGAATAAGGATCCAAATTGACATAAAAAATAAAAAGAATGTTGTAATTGAAGGGTAAAATTAAAAATAATAATAACATTACAAAAATGACTAAGAAGAAAATTATAAATCAAAACAATAAGAATTAAGTTGAAAAATATAATACCATTAATTTAAAATTAAATAATGAAATTCAAAACTACTAAAATTTTCATGAAATGACCATAAAAAAATAATAAGGACTACATTAAAAAATATAATGTAAAGAGATGTCAAGAGAAGAGAAAAAAAAAAACACATTTTATGATGCCAGGAGATGTGGTACGTGTTGTTTAAAAAGTATTAGTATTTTCTAATTGTTCTCAGGTGAAGTGTTCAACTTTTTTTATTTAATAAAATATAAGAATTTTTTAAAAATAATTTTATAATTATAAAAAAATTACTATAAAAAATCTTAATCATTATTTAGTCATTGTAATATCTCTACAGTTACAGTGTTTTTTATATATATTAATTAATTATTTTTAATAATAAGAAGAAGAAAAAGAAGAAGAATTATTTTTGTTTAAAGGTTCCGTTTTCAATATAGAATGCTCATTTTTAAGAATCTTTCTAGATGGCCCCTTCAACAACCAACAGCGACTTGGTGGGCTACGAGGCCGACTTTTGACTGCCCTCCGTTTCTTTGAAAAACACCCATTCCTCGGTTACTTAACTTGCCAGGTTTGGACCCACTGTAAATACTAGAGGTTCAGCTTTTCTTATCGTTTAGGCTACCCATTTAGGAAATTAATTTATTCGCCTCTGCTTTTCAATTCAGCCGCATCATTTCTCACGCGCTTTGCCCGCGGGCTCTATCAAATTTTCGAACATTAAAAAAAATATTTAAGCATTAACAATAATTTTTTTTAGTAAGAAAACAGTACAAAAATTGATTTGGCATGATTTAATTATTTTAGCAGATTTTAAAACCATTCAAATATCAAGTAGAAATATAATATAATTTATAATAAATATTCAATATAATTTTTTTAATAAATATTAAAATAATAATTTATTGAATTGATTTTAATTAACCCATCAATCTACATACTAAATCATAAAATTATAATAATTTCATTAAAAAATAAAAATATTTATAAAATTTAATTTTTAATAAACTAAATATAGAACAATAAAATAAAAAAAACATAAAAAATAACTCGTGACATGTTTAGTTGTTAAGCCTATCATCCAGGTTTTGAGACTAGGATAATCTAAATTAAAATATATTATGAAGTATAATTTTTAATTAATTAATATTAAAAATTAATTAAAAACTCATAAAAAAATCATTTAAGTCAGGGTTAACATATTAAACTCTCAGTCAGGGTTAACATATTAAACTCTCAACTTATAATCCAAATTAAAATAACCCATAAAAAATAAATTGGAATGGATGATAAAGAATAATAAATTTAAAAAAATATATTAAATTTACCATTTAGATTACAATAATTGAGGAGATGTATAGTTTTTTTTTTTTTTGGGGGGGGGGGGGGGTTGTTAATTATTCGTAACGCCTTTTAAATTTGTTTTTACAGTAGACATGTGGAATTTCTAAGACCTTCACGTCTTTGATACAGTAAAATCAATAAATCTATAAAAAAATTATTTTTTGTTGTCTAATTTGAAATTTTAATGGTGATTACTAAAAAGGAAGTGTGATTTATATATGTCACACGGGGGTCCTTTATTTTTTAATTTTCTATATACAATACAATTTAATATTTTCAAACACTACCTACCAATAATGAGAATTTGACATGATAATAAATAAAAAATTTAGAAAAATCTTATTTCGAGGCCTGAAGTTTATATCAAATTGATAAATTTATTATATTCAGACAATTGTAAGAGACAACAACCTCAGTTCTTGAAAAACACGAACCTTGTCGAAGTGTAAAATATTAGCCACATGCCAAACACCCCATGCCCTGGCAAAGCTCGCTGCCGCTTTCAGATTAACCATACGAGATCGAGGAATTGAGCCCCGTGATGCTACAGTATAGAGCTCAAATCTTGAATTTAATGTATAAATAATCTCTATGGTAACCTCTTTTTTATGCAAAAAATAAAAAAAAATAAAAAAATTTTGTATGCAACCCTGCAACAAGACCTGGATGGAAGGTGATGAAGCACTCAGCATAGTCGTGATGCATTATAAAGGTAAGCATCAATATTGATGCTTGAAATTGTATTCCAAATAATATTTTATTTATGTTTTTTAATTATTTTAATATATTAATTAAAAAATAAAAAATAAAAAATATTTTAATTTATTTTTAAATTAAAATTTTTAGCTTCGCTCCAAAAACTCCATGTCTCTGGCCCAATAACTAAGCAACTAATTTCAGCCAACCCTACTCCATTTTCCCAACCGCAAACCACCATGCATTTTATTTCTTTAAGTCAATGATCTTCTTCGTTCTAAAATGTAGACTCCAGCCACTCAGATCTCCTTTCGTGATTAGCGGAGAGTGCTTGCCACAATTCCACCACCTCTTCACGGTCGAATATTTTAGAGCTATTTTCCTGCTATTTTATATTATACTATTTCTTCATCTTGTCAGTTCATAATGATTGCATCGAGAAGCACAATAATCACGGACCCTTTAATTCATTTGTCACTATATTTACTCGAAGAAATACTAAATTAATATTTTTCTAGATTTTTTTTAAAATTTAATACGCTAAAATTATAATAAATAAAAAAAAGTCTAAAAACATATCACATCACAACAATAAACATAAGTTAATCTCCTTTTGAATCTCAAATTGTAATGATATCCATGGTGAAAAAAATAAACCCACCACCGGAGAGATAATCAGGTAGTTTCAGACTGTCAGTTCCACCTAACTCATCATTAGAACCACAACTGCAATTCTACGTCGTTAACTGCTTGGATTTTTGGCTTTGCCATCTGCCTTCTTTTCAGACTACCTCGTAAAAAAAGGAGCACCAATGTTTTTTATTTTATTTTTTATTTTTATCAAATGGCCACAAGCCCATCTGTCTGTAAAATGTTCATGGGACGTTGGATCCTCTACAAGATATGGATACACACTGACCACAGGCGGCTAGTAGCATGAACATAGGCGGCTATACAAGCAAGGCTTGTGAGGCAGAAACAATAGGCTGGCATATAATATTATTATTGTCGTTGATACATATCTAGTAAACAAGGTTTTGCAAAGACAGCTAATGTGCTTAGTCATGGTACAAAACTTAGCCGAACTTCATTAAAATTTAAATTATGCAGATCGGACGAAAGTTATGTCTGGTTGGATTATTAAACAGGAATAAAACTCGACTGGATTGATTTTAAGCATTTTATCTTTATTTAAAATGATATTGTTTTATTTAAAAATAAATTAAAACAATATTATTTTAGAACTAACCTGGTAAGTTCATGTTCTGGGTTGGATGAAGCCGAGTTCTACGATGGGAGAATACTGTTTGTGGCCGGAATTTAACCATTTCATCTGGGTTTGTGAAACTGTACACTGCCTTGCTTCTTATCTTTCAAGCTGACAACATGAACTTAAAAGTCCATGATCTCCGACAATTTGGCAATACTAAAATGAAGGTCAAGTTCAATCATTCTCAATTACAGTCACTTTGTATGCAAAATATCTCCAAATACTTGGCATTTAAGAATCCGTCTACTCAATATCATTGTCTCAGCTGTCATGCTGCCCTTGCAGAAGGTTTGACATTTTTACAACATTATTTATTTTCACCTTGGAATTTCCAATAGCTTAAGATAACGTCCCTTGTAGATCATAATATTATATCAAGTTTCAAACCTTATCTTCAGGAGGCATTATCCACCCAAGAGGCTGCTGAAACCACGAGGAGGCTCAGGCTAGGCCGCGGGGAATTAAGAAGAAATTAAATACTAGCAGTGCTAGCTGTTAACCTCGTCTGGCTAGCCAAGGAAACTTTTATCACAATCAAATTACTGCTGACAAATGTTAAAAAAAAAGGGAGGAGGGCATTGATCTGGATCTGCTTGTTGAATCTTGATCGCATGAAGGAGGCAAGCAGGCAAAAGTTCAAACAATTTCATTATTGGAACTTGCTGCTTCTGTGGGAATATTGTCAGCAGAGATAAAACAACTCTAATCATGACAAGGTTAAGGACACGTACAGACTGGATGCCATTTTAAAATACCTGAGCTGAGCCCTCAGTTTCTCCGATTTATTTCTCTCACATCCAATGTAGCTTGGACAGGTGGTGTTGACAGCTTATGGCTTAAACCAGACCGGTAATCCAACGATGCACCGGACAAGTTGGTGGCGAGGGCCCAACGAGTGGCCAGGGTTTTAAAGGTGGAGTTAAAAATTAATTTATGGCTTAAACCAGACCGGTAATCCAACAATGCACCGAACAAGTTGGTGGTGAGGGCCCAAGGAGTGGCCAGGGTTTTAAAGGAGGAGTTAAAAATTTACTATGATAAACTTAAATACTGTCGCTGTAGTTGTTGATTAAAATTTTGTTTGTTTTTATATTTTTTAAAAATTTTATTTTTATTTTATATTTTTATTTAAAATTAATATTTTTTGATAGTTTATATTATTTTAATATACTAATATTAAAAATAATTTTTTAAAAATAAAAAAATATTATTTTGATATATTTTTAAATAAAATAATTTTAAAAAACAACTATTATCACACTCTCAAATACAATTCATTGTACTATTTTCACTCGAAATTTGTGTTTTTTATTTATTTTTATATTTTAAAAAGTTTTGATTTTTGATTTTAGATTTTAAATTAATTTTATTATTTTTAGACTGTTTTGATATGTTGATATTAAAAATAATTTTTTAAAAATAAAAATTATTATTTTAATATAATTTTAAATAAAAATTATTTTAAAAATAATAAAGATATTTTACAATAATATTGATGGTGGTCTTTCGCAGTAATTACGGGGGCCGGGGAGGAAACTAGTCCTGCGGAATCTTGACTCTTTGACTGTCCGGTAATAAGGGGTAACAAAACCCAGAGTAGTTAAAACCATGTTGTGAAACAGATTTCAAGGGCGGCAGGTTGAGGTACATTCCAGATTACGGGTCAGGGTCCACTAAAAAGTTCTTTTAAAAAATAAAAACGGTATCACTTTAATCAATTTTTTAAAAAATCAATTAATTTTTGATTGTATCAACAAGTAAATTTACCTTTTTTTTTCTTTTTTATTTTTTTAATCCAAATCTATTCAAATCTTAAATCAAACTAAATCCAAGATTAATCAGTGTTTATTTTGATATGTTGATATTAAAAATAATTTTAAAAAATAAAAAATATTATTTTAATATATTTTTAAATAAAAAATATTTTAAAGATATTTTACAATTATATTTTCAATAATATTGATGGTGGTCTTTCGCAGTAATTACGGGGGCCGGGGAGGAAACTAGTCCTGCGGAATCTTGACTCTTTGACTGTCCGGTAATAAGGGGTAACAAAACCCAGAGTAGTTAAAACCATGTTGTGAAACAGATTTCAAGGGCGGCAGGTTGAGGTACATTCCAGATTACGGGTCAGGGTCCACTAAAAAGTTCTTTTAAAAAATAAAAACGGTATCACTTTAATCAATTTTTTTTAAAATCAATTAATTTTTGATTGTATCAAGAAGTAAATTTACCTTTTTTTTTCTTTTTTTTTAATTCAAATCTATTCAAATCTTAAATCAAACGAAATCCAAGATTAATCACTGTCTTAATCCAAGTTTTACAGCCATACTTGAGATACTGTTTAGAAAGACGGTGATAACCATATTTTGAAAAAAATTTATTTTGTATTAAAATTTAATATATTTTATTTATTTTAAATTATTTTAATGTATTGATGTTAAAAATAATTTTAAAAAAAAAATTATTAGCATATATTTTAATATAAAAAATTATTTTAAAAATAACTATAATCACATTGTTAAATACATTAAAATTTTGATGTCTAAATTGTTGACACGGTTGATTCAAAATATAAGAAACAAAAATAAATCTTAAGGATATTTGAACTGGTTAAATATAGATTTGTTTTTTAATAATTATAGGTTTAAATTTTTTTAAAATTACTAGAAATTTATATAATTATTAATTTTAAAATTTATAAAATTAATCAATATAATAAGAGCTATTCTGAATACTCAAGTAAACACAAAATTTGTAATGCTGAATCCTTGAGTGGGCTGACCAAGTTTTATATCAGACCCAAGAAATAAGTCTTGTGAAATAATTAGATTATTGCATAAATTTCTGAGAAAGACACTATTCCATGATAGAAGAGTCGACACAAGAAATTGCTAGTCTTGCCGTAAGCAATGCCCTCATCCATCACACAAAATGCCAGGACGAAAGCACCAGCTCGATTCTTGAACCAGTCTAACAAATCAGCCAACGTCGTCGATGATATATTCAGCAGATCACACAGGTATTGATTATGATAAGATCTCCGTGCAAAGACGGTCGCCTTGTCACCGTTAATTTTCCAAATCACATGTTCAGCGGTGCATGGTAATGGTATGCAGCTATTTCCAAGAGACCGTGTGATTTCGGGGCATTGCGTGCCCATATGACCATAGATCATGGTTCGAGATTTGGGATTAGATAAGATTGGAGATTCATTTTAAATTATTATATACATTAATGAATTCGGATTAAAGTGGTTCAACAAATCAATTTACATTCATCTAACTCGGCCAAATAAATATGAGATTAGATAAAAACACCTCTTATTTTATTTTTTAATAATACGGTATCATTGTAGATAAAATATCAATTTATATTAAGTTGAGCATTCTAATTATTCACATTCTAGTATAGACAGAGAATGTATTTAGAATTGCAGTGGTATTTATTGTTTAAAATATTTTTTATTTAAAAATATATAAAAATATTTTTTTTTATTTTTTAAAATTATTTTTGAAATTACTATATTAAAATGATACAAAAACATAAAAAATATTTCTAATAAAAAAATTAAAATTTAAAAAAATACGATTTCAACCGTGTTCCCAAACAAATTATAAAATAGTGCTTGAAAACATGATTTAAATGATATTTGGTTTTTTTTATAAAAAAAAGTTAATTTTTTTATATATTTTTGGATTATTTTGATGTATTGATATCAAAAATAATTTTTTAAAAATATAAAAAAATTAGTTTAAATATTTTTAAATAAAAAATATTTTTAAAAACAATAAACGCTATGAAATAATATTATACAGGAAAGTTACAAATTTTCACCCTGAAAAATTAAAACTCAAGTTGCGAGCACTCGTTAACACAACATGCTTCCCTTGACTATCAATTTCCTAAATTTCAAATTTTTACTCAAAGTATTTTTCTCATGTATTTAAATTAAATTTTGTTGTATGAAAATCTTTAAGCAATATAAATATAAGGGTGATTAAAAGTATAATAATAATAATTTTTTAAGATATTTTTTATTTAAAAAATATTAAAATAATATTTTTTAAATTTTAAAAATTAATTTTTAATATTATCATATCAAAAAATTAAAAAATATTAAAAAAATAAATTCTCATGAATTGCTATTTAAAATATAATTTCAAACGGCGCCATAAACTCATGTACAAAATTCATTTTTTTTTACAGCTCGGTAGTAATGAAAATTATTTTAAAAAAATAAAAACAAACATCTAACATCGATTCAACATATTTCAAAAAATAAAGTTTCATGGCAACGCCCCGTTTGGGAAAAATGGAAAGGAAAGGGACAGTTTAAGAGTTTGAAACCCATAAAACTCCTCTAACAGTGGCATCGGGTAATTTCGAAGAAACTACCACTACATTCTCGTACTTACAGAACTGACCGTTTCCCAAAACTTTACAAGTGGCAGCTTTAGCAGTTGCCCAGAAACGCTGGTATCTAAACGGCTCCTTTTCTAGTTCCCCAGCTGTTCACATCGCAAAATCCTAACCGTCAGATCAGAATCAACACCCCCCTACTCCACCCTCTAGTTAGACTCACCGCACCTTAACCATAGTTAACTCAACAGACACAAACTTAAATCCCTAAGAAGACCCCTCAAACACCCATTATTTACACCTATACCCTCCTCCCTCTTACCTATAAATACAACCCTGAAGACTCGCAAGGTTTCCCGAACCAGCTCCCCAAAAGCCCCTTTAAAAAAAATCAGAAAACCTCCTCGTTCTTTTTCCTCCTCCTCTGTCTTCTCAACTAAGAAAAAAAAACTGCAAGCTTTAACAATGGCTGCCGTTTCTTCACAGTCGAGAAGATCAAGCGGTCCTGTCTTGCGACCTCTATCACCCCGTGGAAGATTACAAACACACTATTATAACAGCTTGTCCTCTTCATCAACTTCTGCTTTTGCTTCCTCCACAAGTTCGAGTTTTTATTCTCCACCATCCACATTTTTTCAGAATTCTCATCAACGATCAGCATCCCCGACTCGTGTCAATCTTTACTCAACATCTCCTCCTCTCTCGCCTTCTTTTCGTTTCTCCATTGACCGATCCATCTCTCCTAATCGGTCAATATCCGTTTCGAAAAAGAATCATAGCCATCCGATCTCGGCTCCAAAGAGAACCTGCATGTGCTCGCCTACAACTCATCGAGGCTCGTTTCGGTGTAGTCTGCACAAAAACACTCCGAGCTCGACCAATCCGGCGCCGTTTACTCCAAACCGGTTGAATATGCGGCGATCTGCGATGACGAACTCGTTGGTTAGAATCGGTGGCGTTGAAGGCGAGTGGGTGAAGAGAGCGTTGACGGCTTTGATCAGGCCTTCATCGCATCAGCTACGGAGGAGAGGCGCCTTCCAGCCGCGGCCTAGTCGGTTATCAATCATGTCAAACGCCGATGATGACATTTGTTGATTTTGACGGTTTCAGTTGCAGGTTGGTGCCCTTGGTTTCTTTCATATATTTTTGCGCCCAAGGTGTGCATATCTGAGCCAACTCGCTCTGGACGGTGTCGGATCTGCGGGAGGTGGACGCATGAGACCCACAACGAGTCGGTAACTGGCGGCCGGGCTCGAGACGGGGTCATCTTGTACATATGAATTGTTAGATTTTGTGTCGGACTTTAGATTGGAAGGGAATCCTTTTCATTGTACATATTAATTGCTATGGAAGGAGATTTGGGGACTTAATTTTCTAAATACTAAATTAAAAAAAAAAGATTAAAATTAAGGGATAGAATTTAATTTTTTAATCCCAATAATCATGGATTAAATCAATTTGATTCCAAAATTTTCCAAAGATTGCTTTCAGATGCGTTCGTGGTGAAAGCAGCGTTATGCTTGCCGTTTACCGCCGTACCATCACTCGTCGTCCGTTACGTGTGACGTTACCGTTCATCAGATCGTCGTGTTCGGTGCGAGGTACTTTCTTTCTGTTTCCTATTTCTGGTTATTTATTTTTATATTTTATTAATTATGTTTTTTTTTAATTGGTGCAGGAATGTATTTGCCGTTGCGTATTGGTTAGGATATGGAATCTAAATTTTGCGAACCGATTGGAGATTTGAAGGTTAATTTTCCTTTTGCTTAGCGGGGAGACTATAGAACCGATCTTGGAGATTTCAACGATAATTAAACAAGTAATGATGGACTTAATATTAAATTACAATAATTATGGAAATTTTCGAGGAAAAAATATAATAAATAAAACAAAAATGGCCATAAATTGCAAGAAATAATATGGGGGGAAATTATTTGGGAGAAGAAGATTCGATAGCTTGTGACAGCTGGCGCAATGTGTCTGGAGAATATTCTGGAAAATTTCAACGAATTTAAAATTTAAAAATAAACTAATTTGAAAATCTTGAGGAAATAAGAAATATCTGTTGGTGCTGTGGAATTGAGATATGATAATCGGACGAGTGGAAAAATCACTTTGAACAGAAAAGATATTCTGAAGAAATATTTGAAATTAATAAAAAAATTATTTTTATTTTTACCATAATAAAGAGTATACCTTGGGCCAAAATCAACAAATAAATTATGAATTTGAAACACAAGCAGCGGAACGTGCGCCTCGCACATAAAAGTCAACATTGAGTTGGTCAATTAATCATTCCAGCTCACGAATAAATAGTAAGTTTATATTTTTAGCCAACTTTGATAAATCAAATTTTGTTTACTTTTTGGCCACCCTTTAAACTGGTTTGTAGCCATAGTTACATAGTAGTTCTAGGAGTTGACCAACTCCATGCCGCCCGGTCATCTTTAAAATTGTGAAAAATATATTTTTAATAAAATATAAAATAAATTTGAGTAAAAAAATCATAAAATTATAAAGAATCTAATAAAAAATAACAAAAAAATAAGTCAAGTCAAATTTAAAATAAGAAAGATGAATCGATACATTTTAGAATATAAATAGAAATTATAAGATTAAATATCTTAATTGAATGGAATTGAAAAACTTAAAAGTTATAGACTCTAATTAAAAGTAGAAAATATTATGAGGATCAATTATCTTAGTTATAATTTTATTTTAGTCCTCAAATCTTTTTTGATCTGATTTTGTCCAACTAATTCAATTTAGTTCAGGATCCAAATTAAACCCCAAATCCTTACTAAATAAACCTAGATTCTAATTTTCCAATTCTTCTTCACAAATCAAGTCCCATAAATCATTCAATATTGTATCAATTACATATTTTTTCTCATACTAAGAAAAGGTGGACATTGGCCCTGAGGAATTAAAATGGGGGAATTAGATAAAAAAAAAAAAAAACAACAACATAAACAATGATAAATTAGACAAAATTCAGGATCCAAATTAAACCCCAAATCCTTACGAAATAAACCTAGATTCTAATTTTCCAACTCTTTTTCACAAATCAAGTCCCATGAATCATTCTATATTATATCAATTACATATTTTCTCTCATACTAAGAAAAGGTGCACATTGGCCCTGAGAAATTAAAATGGGGGAATTAGATAAAAAAAATCAAAAAACAACAACATAAACGATGATAAATTAGACAAAATCATATTATGATATTAACATCATCATCTTCCTCATCTTTCATTAGCCTAAAACAAATAGCATAAGGAGAGGATACAACATACTGGAATTTTCATCCTCTATTACTTATGAATGAATACTAGAAATTTTTCCAATTTCTCCTTCACCCAATCCTTTTTCTCATTCAATCTCCATTATGTTTTTTTTTTTTTTTTGAAATGTTGAAAGTTCACTTCACCTAACTCTATACCAAACTTTTTCTTCCTTATTTCACTATTGCTCAGAACAATTAACTTTTTTACTCATTGATTCCTAGATCTAAAATGCAAACTGGCTTCTTTGCACATCTATTTCCTCCTAGCCAGTTTGGAGACTTGAAACCTTCACTTCAGCGATTGTGTGCTTGAAAGTGTGTTTCTTTCCTTCTTGCCTGAGTTAAGCTCACTCATACAGTTTCACGCTTCCTGGTTTGCTTTCTACCTTTGTTTTCAAGTGGCAGGCATGAGCAGCAGAAACATTGAGATATTCAGAGATACGTGAAAGTATACCTATGAGAGTGAAATTGTAAATGGATACTAAAATCGTGATTTTTTGTGATTTCATTTGATTTTACCGATTTCACTCGATTTCAACCCAATTTTATCAATTTTCAAGTTTTTAAAATGATTTTGCACCTTAGGTATATATTAATTCATAAAATCATAAATTGTATGATTTTACAAGTTAAATCACGATTTTAACAATCTTGGTTGTGCTATTTAAAAAAACGATAGAAAACTTAGATGCTGTAAACGTATTTTAATTACAAAAGAGAAATTTGTGATATGTTAATAAATTATTTTTATTTTAATTATATAATAAAAAATATATATCAACAACATATGGATTCAATTAAATGTTTTTTCTAGGAAATAACAAATGATATAGTTTATTCTCAACTCATTAAATATAGAATGTCAAAATTGGGTAGCAAAATAGATTTAAATTAACTCGAGTTAACATATAAACCTGTAATTATAATAATCAGAGTTGAGCCAATTTGGATTATCTCACCACACTTATGGCCAAATCATAAGCTCTTGATAACCAGATATAGAGAAAAATCATAAAGTCCGTTAAAAAAATATTGAATGATAAAAGCATAAAATAAATAAAGTCAATCTATATTAACTTTTCAAACTTTTGACCTGGTTTATTAGACTAGAAACATATTATCTAGAAAAATCATGATAAAGGATCAAATAAAAAAACTTTAATTAAATAAAAATAACTGTAAAAAAAGGATCAAAATAAAAATAAAAAATAAATCTTTTTTTAATGGTTAGATTGAAAAGAAAAATCATTTTTATCAAAAGGACAAAAAAATCTAAAGAATAAATATAAAAATAAAAATAAAAATAAAATTTTTGAAGGGTGACATTAAAAAGAAATATCAATTTAACAAAAGGAACAACAAAAATCAAAAGAATAATTACCAAATTGAAAAAAATAAGACATTACAAATTAGGATTGAATGATAAAACTAAAAGCAAATCAAAACTCTACAAAATAGTTAAGAATAAAAATTAAAAATCAAAAGAATAAGGATCAACGCTAATATTTTTGTATAAGTTAAAATGACTTTTTTCATTCATAAAGACTTCTTTTCTTTTCTTTTTTGCTTGTAAAAATTCATCTCGTACTAATTTTAATCGAATAACTATTTTTAAAAAAACACAACAAAAAATATTTTTTAAAAACCTTATTTTTTAGCTATAGTTGTAAAAGCTACCACAATGTCGGACACATATCAAGTAGGGGTGTTCATAGATATAGCTAGATCGGATTTGAGTTAATAATTATATCAAACCCAACTTTTGATATTTTATTAATTTAAATTGACATATTTAATTTTTTTAGATGCAAGTTGGTTTGATATATCGAGTTTGATTAAATTTTATGTGGGTATTACAGATATTCATGGCCAGGTTTATATTGTTAATTTTCATTGGTTTACATTTAGAGACAAACCTACAATATGGATTGGAGGTGTCATTAAAGGTGTTTCAAAAACACTACTCATTTGTAATAATTGCATTATCTAACCCGACTCAAGTTGTCAAAGTTAGATAATGAGAATATTATAGATGATAGTAGGTCAAAAAACTTAATAAATTAATATCATAGGTTAAGTATGGGTTGAAATTTTTAAACTCAATCAACTCGATCCAACTGATATAACTGAATGAACTTAATAAATTAATATCATAGGTTAAGTGTGGGTTGAAATTTTTAAACTCGATCCAACTCATATAACTGAATATAAACAGCTTAGTCCGTGGTATAAATAATATTTTCCTCCTCTCCTTATTTTTTTTATTTCTTGCTAATATTACTCCATTCTTTGATTGTTTATCTAATCTTTAAAATTGGTTAAATTCATTAGAATTTTTGTTAAAAATAAACTCTGATGCTGTCACAATTTTACTATAATTATAACTTACTGCAACTTATATTTTGTTTTTAATTTGGTTTATTGCACTATCTAACCATCCCAGTTATATTCTTTTATTAATGGTATGCTAGAGGCTTGATCTGTACATTTTTTGGATCCTAAGATCCACTGTTTCTATGTTAGACTTTTAACCGTAATGAGATGCTCAACACCATTAGTTTCATCATCGGATCAAAAGACCAATCTCGTCCTTCAACCTGCATATTGATTTTCACTTTCAAAACAATTTTATCCGACCTTACATCTTTTATGAAAGTTATAGTTATGGATGTATAGATGACTTCAAACTCTTGAATCCATAATTTTGATGTTCGAGACTTGAGATATATTTGTTTAAATTAGTATTTTAAAAGCAGAGAATGCTAATGTAGTAAATATATACATATACTTTGCCTTCATCGCTCGTCTTTGTAATCATAACCATCTCTTATTCTCTTAATCTATTTCCTTTCAATTCTCTTCATCAAAATTCAAATGCCTAATTACTTACCAATTTTTATCCCATATCCATATAATCAATGTTCTTGGCAAGTAATGAACTTGAATTTTCTTCTTGAATTTGATATAAAATTTTAATTTTTATGTTTTGTCAAGAGACCATGAGGGAAACAAAATGAAAATTTCAAGAATTCAAATTGAATATTTATTATTTTAGAAAAATTACAAACCCAAAACACTTTACAATCTCTTACTGCTAGTTTGACTCGTATCATATTGCATAATAATTGTTTGATAAAAGGATTGATTGTAGGTTTTTTTTGTACGAAAATTATGATAGTTTTTATGCTATCTCTTTTATTTATATTTAAGGAGTGTTATCTAGTTCAACAATTACAACTTGATATTGTTTTTTAGCATTGTCAAAGAAAATAAGAATTAACATATCTAACCTATGAATATTTGTAACATTCATAAAAGATTTATATTGACCTGATAAATGTTCATAAAAATTAAAAAAGATCAAGTTTGTATTTTAAAAAATATCAAAAGCTAAATTAAATATAATTATAGGTCAAAACTTGACCACTATATCCATGAACATTCTAGATGCCATAACACTTTCTATATTAGATCTAATATTTATATCTTATACCTTATACCACCATTAATTCTAGTGATGTCCCCCCGCTCCTTATTAATAAAAAGCTTACAAATGTTCTCTTGGCACGCAATGATTTTGAAGTTTTTTCTTGAATTTGATATACAATTTCAATTTTTATATTTTGTCAAGAGAGCATGAGAAAAGAAAATGGAAATTTCAAGAATCTAGATCAAATATCTATTGTTTTAGAAATATCACAAACCCAAAACATTTTACAATCTCTTTTTGCTAGTTTGACTTGTATCATATTACATAATAATTGTTTGATAAAAGGATTAATTGTGGATTTTTATGTATGAAAATTATAATAGTTTTTATGTTATCTCTTTTATATATATTTTAGGAGTCTTATCTAGTTCAACAATTGCAACTTGATATTGATTTTTAGCATTGTCAAAGAATATAAGAATTCACATATCTAACCCGTGAATATTTGTAACATTCATAAAAAATTTATATTGACCTAATAAATATTCATAAAAATTAAAATGTTCAAGTTTATATTTTATAAAATATCAAAAACTGAACTAAATATAATTATGGGTCAAAACTCGACCCACTATATCTATGAACATTCTAAATGACATAACACTTCCAATATTAGATCTAATATTTATATTTTATACCTTATACCACCATTAATTCTAGTGATGCCCCCCTGCTTCTTATGTAAAAAGATAAGTTATGTTTTGTTATATTAAATAAATATAATAAAAAGCTTATAAATGCTCTCTTGATAAGTAATAATCTTGAAGTTTTTTCTTGAATTTGATATAGAGTTCCAATTTTTATGTTTTGTCAAGAGAGTACGAGAAAAGAAAATGAAAATTGCAAGAATCCAAATTGAATATTTATTGTTTTAGAAATATCACAAACCCAAAGCATTTTACAATCTCTTTTTGCTAGTTTGACTTGTATCATATTACATAATAATTGTTTGATAAAAGGATTAATTGTGGATTTTTATGTATGAAAATTATAATAGTTTTTATGTTATCTCTTTTATATATATTTAAGGAGTCTTATCTAGTTCAACAATTACAACTTGATATTGTTTTTTAGCATTGTCAGAGAATATAAGAATTAACATATTTAACCTATGAATATTTGTAACATTTATAAAAGATTTATAATGACCTGATAAATATTCATAAAAATTAAAAAAGATCGAGTTTGTATTTTAGAAAATATCAAAAGCTAAATTAAATATAATTATGGGTCAAAACTCGACCACTATATCCATATCCATGAACATTCTAGATGCTATAACACTTTCTATATTAGATCTAATTTTTATATCTTATCCCTTATCCCACCATTAATTCTAGTGATGTCCCCCCGCTCCTTATTAATAAAAAGCTTACAAATGTTCTCTTGGCACGCAATGATTTTGAAGTTTTTTCTTGAATTTGATATACAATTTCAATTTTTATATTTTGTCAAGAGAGCATGAGAAAAGAAAATGGAAATTTCAAGAATCTAGATCAAATATCTATTGTTTTAGAAATATCACAAACCCAAAACATTTTACAATCTCTTTTTGCTAGTTTGACTTGTATCATATTACATAATAATTGTTTGATAAAAGGATTAATTGTGGATTTTTATGTATGAAAATTATAATAGTTTTTATGTTATCTCTTTTATATATATTTTAAGAGTCTTATCTAGTTCAACAATTACAACTTGATATTGATTTTTAGCATTGTCAAAGAATATAAGAATTCACATATCTAACCCGTGAATATTTGTAACATTCATAAAAAATTTATATTGACCTAATAAATATTCATAAAAATTAAAATGTTCAAGTTTATATTTTATAAAATATCAAAAACTGAACTAAATATAATTATGGGTCAAAACTCGACCCGCTATATCTATGAACATTCTAAATGACATAACACTTCCAATATTAGATCTAATATTTATATTTTATACCTTATACCACCATTAATTCTAGTGATGCCCCCCTGCTTCTTATGTAAAAAGATAAGTTATGTTTTGTTATATTAAATAAATATAATAAAAAGCTTATAAATGCTCTCTTGATAAGTAATAATCTTGAAGTTTTTTCTTGAATTTGATATAGAGTTCCAATTTTTATGTTTTGTCAAGAGAGTACGAGAAAAGAAAATGAAAATTGCAAGAATCCAAATTGAATATTTATTGTTTTAGAAATATCATAAACCCAAAGCATTTTACAATCTCTTTTTGCTAGTTTGACTTGTATTATATTATACAATAATTGTTTGATAAAAGGTTTAATTGTGGATTTTTTTATACAAAAATTATGGTAATTTTTATATTATCTCTTTTATATATATTTTAGAAGTTTTATTTAGTTCAACAATTATAACTTGATATTATTTTCTAGCATTGTCAAAGAATATAAGAACTAACATATCTATTCTATGAATATTTATAACATTCATAAATAATTTATATTGACATGACATATGTTTATAAAAATTAAAAGAATTGTTTGTAATTTGTAAAATATTAAAGGTTAGATTGAATATAATTATGAGTCAAAACTCGACCCTTTATATTCATAAACATTTTAGGTGCCACCATTAATTTTAGTAATGCCCCTCCTTGTATAAAAAAATATAAGTTATTTTTTATTATATTAAATAAATATAATAGAAAGCTTAAAAAAAGAATTTTAAAGATGAAATTTGTTTAAATAAAATAAAAATAAATACTTGATTAATGAACTATTTAATATAAAAATAAATAAAATATAAAGTAAACAATATAATTTTAAAATCCCAACCGGCTCGGTAATTGATCCCCAGAGAAATTTACCTAGTTAAACCATGACAACCCACCAGGGTCAAACCGGGACCCAGTGGCCTTGTGAAACCCGGGCAAGGCCGACTTTTTTAGAAATCATAATCCCTAATTTCTTCCCCCTTCAATCTTCCCTTCGATTCAAGCTTCTTCTTTCTAATCCACATGTAGAAGATTTCTATATTTTAATTCAAAACCCGGCCCGAGGACATTCGCATAAAAGAATGGAAAGATAAACAGATGTACAAAAGAAAAAGATATCAGTGGCTGGTGGTGACCTGTGGATGGTGATCTGCCAGAGAAAGTGATAGATGCTCATGGTTGTGGTGGGGTAGGGGGGCTGTTGCATTTTCGGTGGAGAGAAAGAGTAAGAGGAAGAAGGTTGTGATGTGGCGGATGGATGTTTGACCCGAGAATGGCAAATCCATCGGAAGGTGGACGAGTCGGTGGCCGTTAGGAGGTGCTGGAGAGAAGAGATAGGTTGTGGCGCCAACATAATTGTTAAAACTCAGCCTGTCAAAATCACGTCCAGTTGATCTGGGACCTGACAAGCTTGCTCCTTAATCTGCTTGGGTGTTAAGTTAAGAAAATCAACATACAGTTAATTTGAGATTGGAAGCTAAATCCTCTCCACACGCGTGGAATGTATAATATATACACATAATTTAAAAAAAAAAAAAACACACGTAAAAAAAAATATTTTTATTTTTTTTTAAATTTTATTTGAAGTTATTTGATTAAGCCTTTTAATAATATCCATCTTTCCAGTATAATTACCGTGACTGATTGGGGAATCGACTTGGTATAAAGCCATGAATTAATTTGATTAATTAAAATTAATATTTTTTTAAAAATCAAAAAAAATTTTTTTTTAAATAAAAATAAACCGAGTTTTTGCCGAATATTAAAGTCTTGCTTATGCATTGAAGCCAATTCCACATTAATTCTTTAACACCAAACCGGGACAGCGTACTGGTCGGCCCGTTTTTGTAATGGTCACGTAGCCAAGACAAAGTTGACACGTGTTTATGCTTTGTCTTCTCTCTCTGCCCCCCTAACTTTTGGCTCCTTGTACAGGTGGTAGGCTCAACTTCGAAGTAACGAAAACCAAGGAAAACTATCTCCTTCCAAAACCGAAAGATTCTGGATTTGGTCAGAATAAAGGGCTGGGGACCACTGATGGCTGGACTAGAACCTGCCCATATTTCTTGACCAGTAGTCTATATTGTCCTTTTTTACCTGCCTCCTCCGCCCTTGTGAGGGGGATCATGCTCCACGATTGGATGTCTCTCCGGAGATCCTGTTCGGGAGAGAAGGTTCGTGATTTTTATTTTTATTTTTCATTTTAAAGGTTTTTTAAAATTATTTTTTAATATTTTTATATCAATACATTAATATTAAA